>NW_027423969.1:0-12611 GCF_036562045.2 Rhinolophus sinicus | reverse complement strand
TTCATCCTTATGTTTATTGAAGCATTGTTTACAATGGTCAAGATGTGGAGGCAGCCTGGGTGTCATCGATGGATGAATGAATAAAGACGCGGTGGTACATATATACAATAAAATATTACTCAGCCATGAAAGGGAATGGATTCTTGCCATCTGCAGCAGCATGGATGGTCCTGGAGGGTATTGTGCTGAGTGGAGTATATCAGACAGAGAAAGAAAGATGCAATGTGATTTACATGTGGAATCTAAAGAACAAAATCAGCAAACAAAACAAAAAAAGACTTATACACTGAAAACTACAAAACATTTTTGAAGGAAATTAAGTAAGACATAAATCAATGGAATGACATCCCATGTTTATGAATTGGAAGACTTAATGTTGTTAAGGTCAGTACTACCCAAAGGAGTCTACAGTTTCAATGTGTTTCTTATCAAAATCCCAACATTTTTTTTTTTTTGCAGATATAGAAAAATGTATCTTAAAATTTATATGGAATCTCAAAGGACTCTGAATATCCAAAATGATCTCGAGAAAGAGAAACAAAGTTGGAGTTCTCACACTTCCCAGTTTAAAAACATTAAAAAGTTTAATAATTGCTAAATTAATCAAAATAGTATGTTACTACCATTAAAAATACATTAGACCAATGGAATAGAATACAGAACCCAGAAATAAATCGTTGCATAAGGTCAAATGAGTTTTGACAAGGGCATTAAGACTCTTCAGTGGGGGAAAGGACAGTCTTTTCAGCAAATGGTATTGGGAAAATGGTGTATCTACGTACGCAAAGCAATCAAGTTGGACCCAACCTTACATCATATACAAAAATTAATTCAAAATGAATCAAAGACCTAAATATAAGAGCTAAAACTGTAAAACTCTTAAAAAAAAACATAGAGGGAAACTTCCTGATGTTGGATTTGGCAATGATTTTTTGGATATGATATCAAAAGCACAGGCAACAAAAGAAAAAAAAATGGACAAATTGAACTACGTCAAAATTAAAAACAAAGCAAAACAAAACAACAACAACAAAAAAACGTGTGCAACAAAGGACAATATCAACAGAACCAAAAGACAACCAGTAGAATGGGAGAAAATAATTGCAAACCATATATCCAGATTATATAAAAAGTCGCTAACAGCAACAACAATAACAAAAAACTACTTGATTAACAAATGGACAAAAAACTTGAATAAACATTTCCCCAAAGATATGGAACTGACTATAAGCTCATGAGAAGATGCTCAATATCAGTAATCATTAGGGAAATGTAAATAAAAATCATGAAATACCACTTCACTCCCGCACCACATAAACATGAGGATGCTATTATTAAAAATGTTGGAAATAACAAATGTTGGCAACGATGTAAATAATTGGAACCCTTGTGCATTGTTGATGGGAATCTAAAATGGTACAGCCACTATAGTAAACAGTGTGATGGTTCCTCAAAAAGTTAAAAATAAATCTACCATATGATCCAGTAATTCCATTCAGTGTACACACAAAAGAATTGAAAGCAGGGCCTCTTAAGAGATATTTGTATGTTTTCATATTCGCATTATTTACAATAGTCCAAAGGCAGAAGCAACACTTTTGCATCGCTGTTTCTTTCTCTCTGTTTCCCTGTCTCTTCCTGCCTCTCTTTCTTTCTATCTCTGTCCCTAATTTTATCTCTCCCCGCTTCTCCAGCCTATTCTTCTTTCCTTCACCCCACTCCTTCTCATTGACATTTCATTGATGGTCCTGTCTCTGTCCCGCCCATCGGTGGGTGTGTCAATATGCAAAATGTGGTTAATGGAAAAATATTTGGCCTTAAAAAGGAAGGAAAGTGACATGTGCTGTAAAATGGATGAACCTTGAAAACATTATGCAAAGTGAAATCCAGTCACAAAAAGGCACATACTGCATGACTCCACTTACATGAGGTACCTAGAGTGATCGAATTCGTAGACAGAAAAAGAATGGTGGTTGCAGGAGGATGGGCTGGAGGGAGAGGAAATGGGGAGTTGCTGTTTCATGATAATGGGGAGGAGAAATACGGGGTTTCAGTTCAAAAGATGAAAAGCCTTCTGAAGAGGGATGGTGGTGACTGTTGCCTATTCAATGGCAACTTTTAATGCCATTGAATTGTACACCTAAAAATGGATAATATGGTGATTTTATGTTAAGTATATTTTACAATAACTAAAAAGAAAAAATTTACCCAAAAATGTATATTAAAGTTCAGAGAATAAACCAACTCACTTTAGAGGGAAAACACATAGTAGTTTAACATAATGAATCATAATAATTTAAGCAATGATGATTTGGTCAGGAAAGATGGGTTGAATTAAAGAATGTCAATTTAATCATTATGTTGTCAAGGGAAGTCATTATATCAATGTTCAGTGTTTTAAAGTCTCTTGGATGTATTTATATTCCAAGAATGAGAGAAATTTTTAGGAAAAAAAAGCCAAAACACCCTCCAAACCCAATATATGGGAATGGCACTTGAGTAAATTAGTCCCAACATTTTCCAAGACATTTTGATGAAAGAATTGAAACTCCGGGGTTTAGGCCATTTTCTAGACTAAAACTTTGTTACCGTTTTAGGACACTTTCTCTTCAGTACATAGCAGATATAATAAGCTTTTATGGTGAATATTACTTAAACACTTCACTAAAGTGGAAAAGAAATTGTACCATCATTAGGTGATAATCTGTTTCACTGTTTGACGAAAAGTTCCCCTACATTCCAGAATATGTGAATCCATATGTGGCTAAAGGAAACACATTATTGAAAAACCACTAACCCCAACAACTGTCATTATTTAACAATGCAGCATATTTTTGATATCAGTCCTCATTTTATGACAACTTGGAGGAAGTCTGTTAGACATGATCATTTTCTACTAATCTATAATGTTTTCAGAGCTTTGGATAAATGAGGAATTCAGATCACATCTCCAAATTTTAACATCTATAACAAGGAAATAATTCCCCAAATTTCTTTACCTTTTTTATAAAGAAATAATTTTTTCCTGATGAAAAGTTAGTAGGAAAGAAAAACATAGACACACATGCACATACATGCAAAAGCGATGTTAATACCTCTTTTAAAGGAAAACTATATAAACAATAATGACACTTTTTTAAAATTTAAGTTTATTGGGGTGACAGAGGTTAGTCAAGTTACATAGGTTTCAAGTGTACAATTCTGTAATACATTATCTATATATCACATTGTGTGTTCACCACCCAGTCACTTTTTTCATTACCGTATGTTTGACCCTGTTTACCCTCATCTAATGACACTTTAAATGGTTTATATAATGACAGGAAAAAACTGTTGAGTCTATCTGAGTGCATTAGAGAGTCAAAATGAAATTTAGCTCTTGAGTCTCTTAAATTTTGCATAAGTCTGCACATCATCTCCAAGAAAGTTAAGAACCATGTGTGGGAGAGGAGTGTTGGATATTGGAAGAGAATAGTTTTCTAATTCTGACTGAAAGTATGTTGAAAAGAGTCATATTCTTGTGAATCAACTGTATTAACATTACTTGAATGAAGATTATATAGTTGAATGAACTTGGCATATGTACACGACCAGGATCACATTTAAAAAATCAAGTAAAAGCTTTGGCAAGCACACATTTTCTACCAATACTGTAAATCCCATTTTCTGTGGACCTGCCCAGGGCAGCTGCTTCTCTCTAGCCGTGACCACAACTCATGTCCTCCCACTCTTTATTTCAGTTAAGTTCCAGCTGCACGGGCCATTCCCTAGTGCTCTACACTGCTCTAATTCTTTCTCCTAATAATCAGCAAAATGAGGAGAGAACAGTCCTCCCTAGCTATTTTCAACTAAGGAGGAAAATTGGATTGGTAACGGATTGTCAGGAATATGTATAGACAGACATCGTGGACTCTGTAAAGCTCCCTCACCAGCGTACGCTATTGAATTTACACAATACTTCGCCTGAGTTTGGTAGCTATTGATTTATTTTCATGGAAAAATTCTTTTGCTGTGTTATAATCCAAATCACCGTGAATCAGATCACCCATGGTGTACGACTCCTGTGGTTGGAAATCTCTATTGTCCTGAAGTTCTAATGTAATTGGTGTATGTGGGGGGGAGGGGGAGGTGGCAAGTTTCTTAATATAATGCTATTTTAAGTCTGGAGGTCCTACTAAACAGTATGGTAAGAACAAAAGAAAAAAAAATGTAAAGGTATGAACCAAAGGCATTTTCTGTCTAGAATACTCAGGCTGTGTGCCTCAGTGCCCGTTACTGTGTTTACACGATGAAGATGTGTGTATGCTTTCTGGGTGCGTCGGGTAACCTTGTGCACCAGACTTCACTGCATAGATATCCAGTAAGTCGGTGTCTGGTGTCTAATCAAAGGCATGCAGTCAGCCAGAGAGCAAAGCCAATTTACACTTCTGTGATCCTGGAGTGGTGCTTTTGTGTCAACCAACCAATTACTGATTTTGAAGTTTTCTTATGTTGCAATGTGGAAAATTATGTTTTCCAGAAGTATGCAATCCTGTAAGAAAAGTGATAAGAGCAGAAAACCCTTCAAACAGGGGAGTGAGTGGGCCTTGGGAAGGCAATAGACTGTGTGGGGATTAGAGGAGGAAGATCAAGTGTCTAGTGTGAAGGAAGAGTGCAGAAGAGAGGGAAGGATAGGGAGGGAGAGAGAGAAGAAGAAAGGAAGAGTGCTAATGAGAAAGAGGAGAGGAAGAGGTAGAGGGAGGGAGAGAAAGAAAAAGCAGGATGAGGGGAGGGCGAGAGGGATAAGGGAGAGAGAGAGGAGGAAAAAGGAGAGGTAAAAATAGGGATAGTGAAAAAGAGAGAGGGATCAGGGATAGACACAGAGATACTTAGAGAAATAGAAAGACAGAAAGCAGACAATGGAGATCAGAAACAGGATTCGGCAACTCTGAAGGGTTAAGAAACCTCAGGAAAAGTGATAGCAAACAAAGTAGTCAATGAGAAATATTAGGTGCTCTGTAACATCTGTTTCTTAAGATTTTTCTAACTCTTTGGTTTATCTAAGATCTCTGTAAAAGAAAGGCTTTTGGAGTTGATATTTTTTCTTTTTTTTTTTTTAATGTGGCAGTATATGTAACTGGCCCCAGAAGTGGCAGAAAGAGCCAAGTTGTATTTGAGTTACAATTATATGCACCTAATTTAATGGTGTATAGAAAACTGGGAACCATTTTTGAGAAGTTAATAAGATAATGTGTCCTTTAGCATTGTTATTTTTATTTACCTGGCTCCAGCCAATATTTTAAGACCATTTAAAATCAGTCTTACAATTTTGAATGCTCATTTCCATGTTCCGTGCAGTTCAATTTATACTTGATTGTCACCATTAACCCAACTTTATCCTTCTAGTAATTCTATGCTTTGTGGGCAAAGAGCAGATACATTTAAAGAAAGAATTTGACAGTCTCTTTTCCTTAAATTATTAACAAACATATTCTTACAGATTTCCACAATTATATAAATGAACAAGCAAGCCAACTTCACAAAACATGGTTATTCATATGGTTCAGATACGGACCATCTATGTGAGAAATAAAATTTTAAATATAATAGAGTGTGAGAGCGATGGTCTAGGAACCAAGACCCTGGGGTCTCAGACAAAGCTCCGCCACACGTTAGTCATGGAACCGTGGCCACCACACTTAAACTCTCTTGGCTTCTGTTTTTTTATCTTTTATATGAGAAATTTTATCTAGATGACCTTTTACATTTCTCCCTATTTTAAACCTTTATGTTTGTTTCAAAGGTCGATCACTTGGAAAAATCAGGAGTCAAAGGGTACAGCCCAACTTATACCGTGAGGACTGGTGTTTATGACTTGCTGTACTTTTGATACTCAGCTGTAAAGTAATTAATATCTTGTAGTATAGCCTATTTAATGAAGTTTTTTAAAGTAGTATGCGTTATCACTCTCTTCAGACATATTTTCTGACAAGTTTTGTGTTCATATAAGCTTAAGTGTTTACAGAAAGAGAGGAGACGCTTCCATCTATTTGTTTCAATTTATACTTTTTATTTTAAGACAGTTGTAGATTCACATACAGTTGTAAGAAATAGGGCGGAGATTCTGTGTACCCTTTATCCAGTTTTCCCTGAGCAGCACATCTTCCAAAACTATGGTTCTCATCACAGTCAGGATTTTGACATTGACACACTCAAGATACAGGACAGTCCCATCACCACGAGGATCCCTCCTTTGTACTATAATAACCACCCGCATCCCTCCCGTCATTCCCTCCGCCTTAATCCCTGGCGACCACTGATCTGTTCTCTATTTCTATCATTTTCCATTTCAAGAATGTTATATAAATGGAATCACGATATTTAACCTTTCGAGGTTGTATTTTATTATTCAGCATAATCGTCTGGAGATTTATCCTGGTTGTTGGCATGTGTGAAAAGCTCATTCACTTTTATTGCTGAGTAGTATTCCACATATGGATGTCTCACACACCTACTGAGCGACACCGGTTGTTTCCAAGTTTGGGGCTATATGAATAAAGCTAATATAAATCTTTGAGTACAGGTTTTTGTGTGAACATAGGTTTTCATTTTTGAGGAACAAATGACTATGCCTGCAACTGCTGAGTTGTGTAGTGGTTGCTTGTTTTGTTTTTTGGGAAACTACCAAACTGTTTTCCAGAGTGACTGCACCATATTACATTCCCATCAGCAATGTATGAGTGATCCAGTCTCTCCACAACCTCTTCAGTATCTGCCATTGTTACTATTTTTTTTTAATAATAGACTTTTTTTTAGAAGAATTTTAGATTTACATAAAGCTGAGAAGATAATAGAGTTCTCATGTATTCCCCACCGCATCCCAGTTTCTCTTATTATTATTGTTGTACATTAGTATGTAGATTTGTTACAATTAGTGAACCAATGTCGGTGTGCGATTATTAACTAAAATCAATAGTGTATTCAGATTTCCTTAGTTTTTACCTAATGACTTTTTAATATTACAGAATACCATCTAAGACATCACATTACACTTAGTTGCCATATCTCCTTAGACTTCGCTAGGCTGTGACAGTTTCTCAGACTTTCCTTGGTTATGATGGTCTTAATATTGATGACCTGGTATCATTTTACCAGTTCAACTGAAGTGTAGAAATCTACCTCTATAGCCTGTTGCTGTTCCCCATTTATAGTATAATTGCCTTAAACATTTTCCCCCATAAATTTCAAATCATATCATTGTGATCACTTTTACTCTCTTAAACATAATTAAGAGGAGAAAAACATAATTCTCAAGAGAAGGAAATCACTTAATCAACCCATATTTTTGTTTTTCCTGTTTGGGATTTGCTCTGCTTCTTGAATCTCTAGGTGTGTGTCTTTTGCTGTATTTGAAAGGTTTTAAACTATCACTTATTTAATAACTTTTCTGCCATGCTGTCTTTTTCCTCTGCTCTTTGGATTTTGATAACATAGGTCCCTGAGGGTCTCTCTCTCTCTCTCTCTCTCTCTCTCTCTCTCTCTCTCTCTCAGCTTATTTTCTCCTTTTTGTCCAGATTGGCTGATTTTTCTATCTTCATATTTACTGATTCTTTCTTCTGTCCCCTCCATTCTGCTCCTGTGCCCATCAGTAAGTTTTTTAAAAACTTCAGTTGTGTATTTTTAAGTTCTAAAATTTCCACTTGGTTTTTCATTATATCTTCTATTTGCTTAAATTGTCTATTTCTTTGTGAGATTTTCTATGTTTTCATTTATTTCAAGCATGTTCATAATTGCTTATGAATGTTTTTATGATGGCTGCTTTTAATTCTTTGCCAAATAAGTTTAACATCTCAGTCATCTGATATTGGCATCTGTGACTGTATTTTTCCATTTAATTTGAGATCTTCCTCATTTTTGGTACGGCCAGATATTTTGATTTTGACTGGACATTTCTTTTTCAGTTAAAAGATACTGGTTCCTATTTAAGCTTTCTTTTTTAGCTGACTTCCTCTAAAGTTGCTCTGATGGGGCAAGAGAATATGCACTGCCTTTGTTATCGCCAAGTGGGGATACAAGTCTCCCCACTTGTCCTCTTTTGGGGGGAGTGCTCCTCATTATTGCTGAATAGAGATGGAAATTCCAGCTTCCCACTACCCTCCACTGATACCTCCCTGGCTTGGAGACTTAGGAGTGCCTTGTTACTGCTCCCCAAATTACCTCTGTTGACACAGCATTGTGGAAATGGGGGGACGATGAAGGGTGGCGTTGTTATCACTGTGAAAGTCCTGCTTCTCCATCATGCGCCCTCTGACATCACCCCAGTGAGAACAGGGAAGGGTGTGTTGTTACTGTCAGATGAGGATGCATGTGGTCTTCAAGCCTAGTTACTGCCTGGTGGGAATGAAAGTCACAGCTCTCTTCTTGGTCTCCCCTAACACCAATCCGAAGGAGGTGCGATGCGTCAGTACAGCCTGGTAAAGGTGAAAGTCAAGGAGCCCCACTCAGACTCCGTTGGCATGGGTGGGGGTGGGTCTACACTTGTTATGGTTTTAGATGCATGAGAGCAGTTATTGTCTAAAAGTCTTGTTAGTGTGCCCATTTCCTCATTCTTTGTCTAGAAAGAGCAGGCTTTTGTTATTTTTTTGTTTTGTTTTTGCTCTACACTCTTTGGTGTTTCTGGGTTGCCAGCTTCTTCAGTTCCAAGTCATATGGGATGTATGAAGCAAAAGGAAAACCCAGAGAACTCACCAATATGTTGTTCGACAGGTCTGGCTGTCCTTAGACTGTCTGCCTTCTTTTCTCTACCTTCTGAAGTCTTATGTTTGTTTTATATATAATGTCCAGAGCTCTTCTGCAAAAAAAAAAAAAAAAAAAAAAAAGAGAAAAGTATGTTTGCTCCATTATCCTGGAAGTGGAAATCCAGTTCTTTCTGTATACATTTAATGCTCTATTTTAGAAGTTCCAATAGTTAAAACCAGATGCCATTTGTCCTTCCTAAGAAAAGCAAGAAGAAAATTTCCATCTTTGAAATCATAAGAATCTTCTGCCACACCTGTTTTATCTTTGGCCACTCTACTTCTTGGAATTCGTACCTTCAGTCTCACGTCATGATTTCTGAACTTCTTCCAGAGTTTGCGTTCCTATTTAACACCATTAACTGCCCCAGAGAGTTAATGGTTCCAGAATCTGATCTATTAATAGTTTCACCCATGTAAATCTTTTTTGCTTGTTTAAGTGATTGATTGAATAAATGAATTTGTTTTCAGTCACTGCTAGCCACCCACTTCACTCCCAAGACTGAAATTTTAAAATTAATTTATCTAGTCTTGAGCTAGGATTTTTTCTCTTTGCATAATTTTGGAACCCCTTGATACTATAATAAATTACAAAAGTCAGGCAATCGTCACACACACACACACACACACACACACACACACACACGTCTACTTTTGTTGTGTCTCAGACAGAAATGTTTCTTGTAGGAGCTCAGATGTTTTTTTCTTGAGGTTTGCCAGATGGCTGGGCGACATAAAATTGTACGTACATAATCCCAGTTAGAACCTCAGTGTGCATCTATAATCTCTATTTTCAGATTAGGGGGAAATGAGACTCAGAGACTCAGGAAATGTGCTCAACTTTATACAATGAATAGTTTCTGATCGCAAAACTTGAAGTCTGTTCACATGTCGTCTCTCTCCGTACAGCTGGCTATGCTCAAGAGAGGTAAGAGGTGAGAGAGCGCAATGTTCTGAGCAGCTTCCCTGAATGTCTGTGTGGAAAACTTTCCATGCACATTCGCTAAAGCACCTATTACGTATGGACTACAGCACTAAGCTCTGAGTATAGATGTGTGCAGGAAGTGGGGACTGAAGAGATGATTGTGGTAGTAAGCAGTGCTTTTCAGCTGAGGACACTTATTTTCTCTTACCTGGAGCTGGGCTGCCATGTTTTAGAATTTAAAAATTCTGTGGATATTGCTAGCTACATGACTTGTGGACCCAGTGCAAATTTGAAAAGTGAAGCCTCTTATTCAAAAAGAAGGAAAATGTACTAACAGTATTAAAAGTATTAAAGTATAAAGTCTTTTCTTTCAGTCTCCCTCAGCTTGTCATGTTGGGTTTTTTTTTAATTTGCTACTGAATATCATTCTAAGTAGAGAAAACTTAAAATTTTAAATCATTAGCATAAATTTTACCATCCAGCCGTATATTCATGCTAGTTTTAATGCAAATATAAGAGCATTTAACTCATATGTCGAATCACTAAAAGTGCACAATTTATGCATGCATGTGGATTTCATTCTTACCAGCAGTGTCGAAGTGTTACACAAAACTACCTCAACTGTTTTTATTTTACTTCTCGAAATACATATATTCTACCAACACTTCACTTTTGGCTTACTGGTGAATAAAAAAGAACTGAAAAGAAAGGGAACTATGGGTTGTTCTTTCTCTTTCCTTCCATGTCATTTTTAGCGTAATTAGAGAGCGCTAATACAGAGGAGTAACATGAGTAAGAAAGGATATGATGGTTTCTTGGTTATCTGAGTTCTCAGAACTCCATTCCTTTCTTTCTGCATTGGAAGCAAGTTCTGGTTCAAGTGGAACACCTGATCTCTTAAGGCTTTCTCTGTCCCTGCTTCTTCAGTTGTAGATGTAACATGCTTTCCTTGACCTTGCTTGTAGTCTCGCTGAGCTCCCACTCATCATGAGTCTGCAAGAGTCCTGTGTGCCTGGGGCATTGGAGCATCATATACAAACAAGTCATCAACAAACCGTGGATATGCGTACTGCACGTATGTCTAGTCTCTGTTCATATGCTTACCCCGTTGCCGCATTGCACTTCACTTACAACATACTAGTTCAGCATAAAATTACTGAGATTTTTCAAGACATTGGCAGTAGAGCGTTAAACCAAACATAGTTCTGAGCACAGAGCTCTGGGCACAGGTCCTGTATTATGAATCCTGCCTCTATGTGTGAGAAGCAAGTTTTTCTGTATTTTTAGTGCCCGGCACCTAAATTCTCCTGTTCTCTGTACTTTGTCCACCTAAATCCTCAGCTTTCCTAGAAGCTATGAAATCTACCGTCTCAGGTTCCTATCACCTAAAGAATTTGTTAGGTGAGCTCAATTTTGCTTGACCAATTTTTGGTTGATTGTTTACTTGGTGGCTAACCCATCATCTATGTGAATGCACTTGTCTTTTGTTTTTTCCCTCCTGTTTTAAACTTTCTTTACTCCAGTTCTGATACGTGTGAAATATGAGCTCCTTGCCGTCAAAATCCTTGTGGAGGTTAGAACTCAGACTTTCTAGCTATGCCCCTAGCTCACCTGGTTTCTATTCCTTGTTTGCTTTATCTTGGCCAGTCTCTATTTCCTCCTTTCTGGAATGAACATAAAGTTTGCCCTTAGCTTGTGTGTCCATTGTTAGGAGATGATGCATAGAGAGTCAAGCATAGTGCCTGACACATGTTATTTTACTGTTGTTACTATTTCCTTTAGAAGAACCCTTTGCAATCCTGTAAATCTAGCACTTCTAATACTATTACAAGAACACATTTTTCAATTATGGCCATAAAATTTGAAAAAACTTAGATTCTGTGTTCCTTTGTATAACAATACATATTTTCCTTCTAATTAGAGGTCAACACTCTAGGAAAAGGGACTTTTTTCAGATTGCCTCTCAAATGAACAATTATTTTCCACATGTAAGCAAGAGGAGATATTTTGCAAGAAGCACGTATTTTCTCGTTGATTAAATAGCTATTCCTGTTTGCTCAGTTATATCATAGGGCTCTAAAAGACATGCTTGGGGAATCTGGTATGCAAGTTCCCTCACTGGCATCCTCAGATGGTGACCAACACAAATTTTGGGAGCTTGAAACATTATTAGAGTGTTATTTTTGATAGAAGGCATTATAGGACCCCTATCAAAAGAGGTTAAATTGTTTGATTTACCTAATCACAGATATTATTCTTATTTATTAAGTGATCTTTCTTACATTTGATCTACATGGGATCACAAATGAATTCTAAGATTTATGTATCTTTTCAGTGATCTTCACAGGGTTTGCTTGATAGGGCCATATATTTCTTTACATGGATTCTGGTCTGAGGGCTGGTTTTGGGAGCAGAGAACATATGCTACATTTTATGTTATGATATGTGCCTTAACTGGGAAAAGCTTCTTAATTTATATGTCTCTCCATTTTATACTGAAAATCTATCATCTTTCCAGTTGGGGTTAGCTTGAGGATTCTCTGTTGCAAGAATAAGTTAATGGTGGTTCCTCAAGTGTAATAATTTACTGTTCTATTAGGGCTTGGGAGGCAATAAATGTTGCCGGGAGAGAAGAAGCAACATAAGAACCAGAGCCAGAGCTCAGAAATTTTTGTAAGGTTAGGAAAAAAAGTCATAGCTCTAACTATAAGAGCAAGGCGAAAGTTAAACACATAAGAGTGTGTGTGAATGGAAGAACTGTTAAACTAGGAGGTCAGTTGGATGAAAAGCAGGAAGTGTTTCCATGTCTAAATGGATCTGGGAGCTAGTAACATCTTGCTGTTAGTTTTTTGAGTATCATTGTGTGTTTATGTTAATACTTTTTTTGCTTGTTTTTTTAATTAAAGTTTATT
>NW_027423968.1:0-12629 GCF_036562045.2 Rhinolophus sinicus | reverse complement strand
TCAGTTTTGTAATACGCCACCAGCTTTGTGCTTTCCTCAAACCTTGTTGTCTATACGATTTTCTGATTACAAGCGATCAATAGAAATGCAAGCCATGCAACTTTCACTTCCCATCCATGCTGCCCCACACCATGTGCCCTGGTAAACACTGACCTGCCTTCTTTCCCTATGAATTTGACATGCTTACGCAGTTATCTTAATGGAGAAACAACATATGTGACCTTGGGATGCTAGCTTTTTTCTCTTGCCAATTTCTCTATGTACTTTCTTCCTGTAGCCAGCATCAAGACTTCTGTCTCCTTCATTACGGTATCTTGTTTCATTTTATACATATATCACCATCTCTTATGCATTCATCAGATGACCATCTATTGTGTTTATACATTTTTGCCATTATCTACAGTGCAGTTCTGAATTCTGTTTAGGAGGTTCTGGGCATCTGTTTTAAACACTATTGTGTATATACCAATGGTCAAAAGATATTTTCATTCTCAACATCCTGGATAAATAGCAAACAGTTTTCCTCATTAGCTATATTATTCTATGTATCTACCAGAGTCATGTGAGCATTCCAGTTCTTACACATCGCACAAAAATGCACAAGTGAACTTTTCTCTTTGGTTAACCACAGCATTCTTGATGGAGTAGCATTTTTTATCATTATGCTATCGATTTTCCCTCGCTGATTGATAAAGTGTCCTATTTTCATAGCAAAATGTTGTAGACTGTGTGGCTTCAATAACAGTAGTGTAGTTCTCTCCATCCAAAAGTCCAAGATGAAGGTGCCAGAATGTTGGTTTCTCATGAGGATCTCTCAACAGGAAACTATTCAGCAGGGTCTGATGCTGATGGTGTCAGGAGGAAGGAACATCCCGAGCAGAGCCACAAATGCACAAATGTTGCTATCCTAACAGACACACTCTGCTGTCTGCCCAGAACTGGAGATGTATTCCGTGTCCATCAGCTGCCTGGCCAAACTCATATCATTATCCTTGTGTGTCACAAAGAGAAAATTGTGACATCATATTCCCCTCTCTTGGAGGGGAAGCCACAGGATGCCTTGGAACCTTTCCTACACAGAGACTAATCCAGGACAGTCCTTCCACTTTGAGATATGAGTGTGACTTCACCATTCTCTGTGCTTCATAGAGGCTTCTTCCTCATACTACAGAGGCCCTTGGGCCCAAACATAATGTCTTGCCAGGAATCACCTTGCCACTTCAAAGAGGAGGAAGTACTGACATGCAGTTAGTGTGAGTGCTGGCTCCAAAAAGTGCCCCATCAATGAGTGTTACCGGATGAATGTGTCCTCCAGATGCAAGCAGATTGGGTCTTCTAGTCTGTGATGGTGATTTTCAATAAGAACCACCTATCATTCCAAGCAAGTATAGGCATCAGGTTCTTGATTGTCCTCATCATTTGATGATTAGGGTCAAGAGAATTTTGGTACCCAGAGAGGAAAGATACAAATTGTATGTTGCTCTGTCAGTTCTGAAAGACAAGAGGCCTCCATGGGTCTGTTACCTGAATTTCCCAATGCATGTCTATCAACGACTGATTTCACTGGGTTGGATGAAATTCAGTAGAGGTCAGTTTCGCAAAGATTTAACTAAGAAAATAAGGAAGGTCCACTTTCTTTTTTGTGGTCACTGAAGCTGGCTCAGTATATCCTGTATTTCTCCATATTCTACTTGTCAAAGACACTGAATTTCTCCAGAGGAAGACAGTCTCTGACACCCTTAACAGGTGACTTAACAAAGAACTGGAAGTCACAATAGATTCTCTGACCACACATGGAGACCCACATGCAAAATGTACAGAATCTATGAGTAAAAGTGTGAAAATTGGGAATGTTTCCTCAATTATGAATATCAGAGTACTAAATTAACACACACAACATGCATTAAATTTAATAGATGAAACAGATAGGCATGCCATAGATGCGCTCAGTAACATGGAGGAGAATGGGAGAAGTACAGCAGATCTGCAGCAAACAGAGGATTAGCCTGATTTACACTCCGGGTCCTTCAGTATAGCCCCTGCTTGAACCCTGGAAGAGACCACAGCCATTGCTCCAGCTCTGTGAGACTCCTCCCTTTCCACTCGAAGGAAATATTTATGCTCACAGATGAGGAGGCCCATCATGATTTTTTCAGAGACTTCTTTCAATGTGTAATGATTCTCTCACTTTCATTTCACAGTGAATGAAATCTGTGAAAACTCCATTCCAAAATCAATGCTGTTTCTGTAAAATGGTAATATACTCCATCAGGCAAGTATCCACCACCACACTGATTTGTAGCAAGGGCACTTCTCCCATTGGGACCTAAATCTCACTGGCAGTGTTTGTTTTTAGAACTGAGGAGCTATCTCCTGTAGCCCAAGTGTCTAGGAGGCAGGGTCATCACAACATTAGAGGACTTGTGGTTTAGGAGAGGTGCCTGACTGGGAATATCCCTTACATTGTTTTGGTAAAATTCATACCACCACATTGCCATTGGAACAATTAAGAAATACAATTCAGTTTTGTAATATGCCAACAGCATAGTGCTTTTCTCAGTGCTTGCTGTCTAATACCATTTTTCTGATTACAAGCAGTAAATAGAAACCCAAGACATGCAACTTTCACTTCCCATCCATGATGCCCCACAATTTGCTCCCTGGCAAACACTGAACTGCCTTCATTCCCTATGAATTGACATTGTCATTCTGTTATCTTAGTCGAGAGACAATGTATGTGGCCTTCAGATGCTAGCTTCTTTCTCTTTCCATTTTCTCAAGACACTATCTTGCAGTGTCAAGCATCAGGACTTCTGTCACCTTCATGACTGTATCTTGTTTCCTTTTATACATATAACATGTTCACTAATGTCTTCATTAGTTGACCGGATATTGTGCTTCGACATATTTGCCTTTATCTACACTGCAGTTGTGAATTATGTTTAGGAGTTTTAGGCATCCATTTTAAACTATTGTGTATATACTGATGTTCACGTTATATTTTCATTCTCAAAATACTGCACAAAAGCGAAATGTTTTACATGGTAGTTATATCATTCTATGTATCCAGCAGAGACATATGAGCATTCCAGTTTTTCCACATCGCTTTGTCAAGACACATGTGATCATTTCTCTTGTATAGCATAAAGTCTCCTTGTGCTTGTGGTTTTCCCTCCGTGAGTTATATATTGTCCGATTTTCATAGCAAAATGTTATAGGCTGTGGGGCTTCAATAACTGAAGTGTATTTCTCAGCCTCCTGAAAGTACAAGATGAAGGTTCCAGAACGTGGCTTTCTCAGGAGGGTCTGTCAACTGGATACTGCTCAGCAGGGTCTAACGCTGAGGGCGTAATGAGGAAGGAACACCCCGAGAAGAGCCCCCAAATTAACTGTCCTCACAGACTCACATTCTGTTGTCTGCGCAGCACTGGAGCTGTAATCCATGCCAAAGAGCTGCCTGGTTAATCACATATCATTATCTTCATGTGTCACATAATGGAAACTGTGACATCATCATCACCACTCCAGGAGGACACAGCCACAGAGGTGCCTTAGAATATTTACTTCCCAGAAACTTATCCAGGACAGTCCTGCCTCTTCGAGCCTTGAGTGTGACTTGACCATTCTCTGTGCTCCATACAGCTTTATTTTCATACTACAGAGGCCTTTGGGCCCAGGCACAATGACTTGCCAAGAATCACCTTGCCACTTCAAAGATTAGCAAGAAGGGACATGCAGTTGGTGTGAGTGCTTGTTATAAAAGAGCTCCATCATTGAGTGTTACTGGATGAATGTGAGCTCCAGATAGAAGTGACATGGTCTCATCGTCTCTGATGGTGATTTTCTACAAGAACCACTTTCCATACCTGGCAAGATTGTGTGTCATGATTGTCCTCATCACTTGCTGAGTAGCGTCAAGGGAGTGTTGGTACAAAGAGAGGGAGGATACACATCTTTATGGTGCACTGTCCATTCTGAGAGGCAGGATGTGCTCCAAGGGTCTGCCTTCTGAATTCCCTGACATGTGCCTATCTAGCAGCTCATTTAAGAGAGTTGGATGTAATTCAGTAGAGGTGATGTTTGCCAGGAATTATCTAAGAAAGAAAGGAAGGTCCACTTTCTTTGTGTGTGGGCTCAGTGTTTGGCTCAGTATGTACTGTAGTTGTCCATATTCCACCAGTCAAATACATTGAATTTCTCTGGGGAAGACACTCTAGGCCACCCCTTAGCAGGTGAGATAACAGAGAATTAGAAGTCACGCTAGATTCTCTGACCACACATGGAGTCCCAAAGGCAAAATACACAGACTCTATGAGTAAAAGTGTGAAATTTGGGAATGTGTCCTTAATTACTAAGATCAGAGTATTAATGAAACACACATCATATTCACAAAATGTAAAAATGAAACAGAAAGTTATGCCACATGAGGCCCTCACTAACATGGAAGAGAGAGGGAGGGGCACAGCCGATCCACAGCATTCTGAGTTTTAGCCTGAATTAGACACCAGGTTGTTCAGGATAACCCAGGCTTGAATCCCGCAAGAGACCTCAGTCATTGCCCTGACTCTCTGACCAATTCTTCCTTTCCACTCAAAGGAAATGTCTATGCTCACAGGTGAGGAGGCCCACCACGTTTTGTTTCAGAGACTTCTTTTAATGTGTAATGATTCTCTCCCTTTCAATTCACAGTGAATGTAATCTGTGAAAACTCCTTTTCAAAATCAGTGCTCTCTATGTAAAATAATAAGCTCCTCCATCAGGCAAATATCCACCACACACTTAATTCTAGCAAGGGTAATTCTCTTATTGGTACCTAAATTTCACTGGCAGTGTTTGTTTTTATAACTGAGGAGCTTTCTCACGTAAGCCAAAGTGTCTAATAGGCAGGTCCATCACAACATTAGGGGACTTGTGGTTTAGGAAAAGTGCCCTGCTGGGAATATCCCTTACAATGTTTTGGTAAAATTCACACCATCAGTTTGCCATTGGAACCTTTAAAAAATACAATTCAGATTTGTAATATGCCAACATCATTGTGGTTTCCTCAATCCATGCTGCATAACACCATTTTTCTTATAACAGGAAACAAAATCCATGCAACTTTCACTTCCCATCCATGGTTCTCCATAGTTTGTGCCCTGGCAAACACTGACGTGCCATCTTTCCTTATGATTTAGACATTTTTGATCTGTTATCTTATTGGAGATACAGCATAGGTGGCCTTGGGATGCTAGCTACTTTCTTGCCAATTTCTCATGATACTTTGTTGAGTTGTCCAGTATCAAGACTTCTGTCACCTTTATGACTGTATCTTGTTTCGTTTTACACATATACCACCTTCGCTCCTGCATTCATCAGTTGACCTGATATTGTGTTTCTACATTTTTGCCATTATCTACATTACAGTTCTGAATTATGTAAAGGAGTTTCCGGGCATCCGTTTTAAACTCTAGTGTCTATATATCAATGGTCACGTGAATTTTTCATTCTCAGCATCCTGGATAAATAGCGAACTGTTTTCCATAGTAGCTATATCATTCTATGTATCCACCAGAAACATGAGAGCATTTCAGATCTTCCACAACACACTTTCCACACACATGTGATCTTTTCTCTTTGATTGATCACAGTATACTTCAAGGAGTAGCATATTGTCTCATTGTGTTTTCTGTTTTACCTCCCTGACTCATAAATGTTCTGATTTTCATAGCAAAATGTTATAGACTGTGTGGCTTCAATAAGAGACGTGTATTTCTCACCATCCGGAAAGTCTAAGCTGAAGGTGCCCAAATGTATTAAAGAAATGTGGACAACGTGCACAAAATATAAAAGATAAAACAGAAAGTTATGCCATAGGAGGCCCTCAGTGACATGGAAGAGAATGGGTGGTGCACACCAAATCCGCACCAATCTGAGTTTTAATCTGATTTAGACTCCAGGTACTTCAGTATATCCCAGGCTTGAACCCCGCAAGAGATCTCAGCCATTACCCGGCTCTCTAACCCAGCCTTCCTTTCCACTCGAAGGAAATATCTATGCTCAAAGGTGTGGAGGCCCATCACACTTTGTTTCAGAGTCTTTTTTCAATGTGTAAAGATTCTCTCCCTTTTAATTCACAGTGAATGAAATGTGAGAAAACTCCTTTAAATTCAGTGCTCTCTGTAAAATGTAATGTTCTCCATCAGGGAAATATTCACCCCCCACACTTAATTCTAGCAAGGGCACATCACCTATTGGGACCTAAATTTCACTGGCAGTGTTTGTTTTTAGAAATAAGGAGCTCTCTCATGTAGCCCAAAAGGGTCTAGGAGGCAGGGCAATCACAACATTAGAGGACTTTTGGTATATGAGAGGTGCCCTACGAAATAGACCATCAATTTTTTGGGGGGTAAAATTTACAAAACCAGTTTGCCTTTGGAATATTTAAAAAACTACAATTCAGTTTGGTAATATGCCAACAGCATTGTGCTTTCCTCAATCCGTACTGTCTAATACCATTTTTGCTGATTACAAGTAACATAATCCATGCGAATTTCAATTCACATACACGCTGCCCCACACCTTGCACCCTGGGACACACTGACCTGACTTCTTTTTTGGGGGCAACGTGCCCAAAATATAAAAGATAAAACAGAAAGTTATGCCATAGGAGGCCCTCAGTAACATGGAAGAGAATGGGTGGTATGAATTTGACATCGTCTGTCTGTCATCTTAATGGAGAGAGAGCGTATGTGTCCTTATGATGTCAGCTTCTTGTTCTTGCCAATTTCTAAAGATACTTACTTGCTGTGGCCAAGATCAAGACTTATGTCACCTTTATAACTGTATGTTGTTTCATTTTGTCTTGTTCTTTTGTTGTTTTTGGTTTATATACCACATACCAGTGAAATCACATGCTTCTCTGCTTTTTCTGTCTGATTTATTTCGCTCAGCATTACACTCTCAAGATCCATCCATGTTGTCACAAATATTCCTATATCATCTTTTCTTACTGCCGAATAGTATTCCATTGTGTATATACACCACAACTGCTTTATCCATTCATCTATCGAAGGACATTTTGGTTGTTTCCATGTCTTGGCCACCGTAAACAAAGCGGCAATGAAGATTGGAGCACACGTGTCTTTATCTCTAAATGTTTTCAGATTTTTGGGGTAGATACCCAGGAGAGGGATTGCTGGGTCATATGGTAATTCTATTCGTAATTTTTTGAGGAACCTCCACATTGCCTTCCATAATGGCTGCACCAGTCTGCATTCCCACCAACAGTGTATGAGGGTTCCTTTTTCTCCACAGCCTCTCCAACACTTGTTACTATTTGTCTTGTTGATGATAGCCATTCTGACTTGGGTGAGGTGATATCTCATTGTGGCTTTTATTTGCATTTCTCTGATGATTAGTGATGTTGAGCATTTTTTCATATGTCTATTTGCCATTTGTATGTCCTCTTTGGAGAAATGTCTGTCCAGGTCCTCTGGACATTTTTCATGCAATCCTCATCAAAGCCCCAATGGCATTTTTTAAAGAAATAGTACAAAAAAATCATCAGATTTGTTTGGAACCACAAAAGACCCCAAATAGCCAAAGCAATCTTAAGAAACAAGAACAATAATAGAAGTATCACACTTCCTGACTTTGGCTTGTACTACAGGGCTACAATAATCAAAACAGCTTGTTGTTTCATTTTATACGTATACCACCACCATTAATGCATTCATCAGTTTACATGATATTGTGTTTCTACATTTTTGCCAAAATCTACAGTGCAGTTCTCAATTCTGTTTAGGTGTTGCTTTGCATACATTTTAACAATACTTTGTGTATATCAATCATTACATGATATTTTTATTCTTAACATACTGGACATTACGAACTGTTTTCCATGGTAGTTGTATCATTCTATGTATCTACCAGAGATTGTGAGCTTCCAGCTCATCCACATCGCATTGTCAAAGCACATGTGATCATTTCTCTTTGGTTGATCACAGCATTCTTCAAGGAGTAGTATAGTGTCTCACTGTGCTTTAGATTTTCCCGCCCTGACTGATAGTTTCTGATTTTCATAGCAACATGTTACGCACTGTGTGCTTTCAATAACAGAAATGTATTTCTCACAATCCAGAAGTCCAAGATGAAGGAGCTAGAACATTGCCTTTGCAGGAGAGTCTGTCAACTGGACACTGCTCAGCAGGGTATGATGCTAAGGGCATCACGAGAGAGGAAGAGACTGAGCATAGGCACAGAAGTCATGCTCCTAATAGACTCACACTCTGAGGATTGTCCTGCACTGGTTCTTTAATCTGTGGCCAGCAGCTGCATGGCCAATCACATGTCAGTATCCTCACATGTCACAGAAAGGCAACTGTGACATCATCATCCCTTTTCCAGGAGAATGCAGCAATCAAGGAGCCTTGGACCATTTGCTGTCAAGAGACTTATCCAGGACATCCATCCACTTTGAGCCCTGAGTGTGATTTAAATATGCTCTGTGCTCCGTAGAGCAATCTTTCTCATACTACAGTGGCCCTTGTGCCCATCCATGATGACTTCCAACAAATCATCTTGCCACTTCAAAGAGCAGCTAGAACAGACATACAGTTGGTGTGTGTGCTAGTTCCAAAAAGTGCCCCATCAATGAGGTTTATCAGATGAATGTGAGATACAGATATTAGCAGATCGGGACTTCTAGACTCTCATGTTGATTTTCAAAATGAACCACGTATACATAGCAAGTTGGGGCATCAGGTTCTTGATTGTCCTCATAATTTGCTGAGTAGTGTCAAGGAAATGTTGTTACATAGAGAGGAAGGATACATATTTGTATGGTGTTCTGTCTGTTCTGACCAACAGGGTGGGTTTCATGGGTCTACAATCTGAATTATGTGATAAGTGCCTATCAAACGACTGATTTCAGAGGGTGGGGTGTAATTCCGTAGAGGTCAGGTTTGCCTGAAATTACCTGAAAAAGAAAGGTAGGTCCAGTTTCTTTGTGTGAGGGATCTGTAGCTGCCTCAGTATATACTGTAGTTCTCTATAATCTACTTGACAAAAACACTGAATTTCTCCATTGAAGACACTGTCAGCCACTCCACAGCAGGTGACATAACAAAGAATTGGAAGTCACAATAGATTCTCTGACCACAGAGGTAGTCCCACATGCAAAATGTACAGACTTTATAGTAAAATTATGAAAATTGGGAGTGTTTCCTCAATTTGACAATCAGAGTATTAAATAATGCACACTACGTGTGCCAAAGGTAAAAGATTAAACAGATAGGCATGCATTAAGAGGCCCTCAGTAACATGGAAGAGAATGGGAGAGGCACTCCAGATCCACAGCAATCCAAGTTTTAGCTTGATTTAGACTTCGGACCTTCATGATAGTGAAGGCTTGTACACCGCAAGAGACCATAGCCATTGCCCTGGCTCTCTGACCAATCCTTCCTTTTCACGTGAAAGAAATATCTATGCTCACAGGATAGGAGGTCCATCAAGTTTTGTTTCAGAGACTTCTTTCAATGCATAATGAGTCTCTTCCTTTCAATTCACAATGAATGAAATCTGTGAAAACTCCTTTCCAAAATCAGTGTTCTCTGTTAAACAGCAAGCTACGCCATCAGGCAAATATCCACTACAACACTAATTTCTAGCAAGGTCACTTCTCCCATTGGGACCTAAATTTTACTGTCAGTGTTTGTTTTTAGCACTAAGGTGCTGTCTCATGTACCCCGAAGGGTTTAGGGGGCAGGGCCATTATAACATTAGAGGACTTGTGGTCTATGAGAGTTGCTCTACTGGGAATATCCCTTACATTGTTTTGGTAAAATTCACACCACTAGGTTGCCATTGGAACCTTTAAAAAATACAATTCAGTTTTGTAGTTTCCTTACAGCATTGTGCTTCCCTAAATCCTTGCTGTCTGAAACCATTAGATTACAAGCAATCAATAGAAACACGAGCCATGCAACTCCCAATTCCCATCCATGCTGTCCAACACCTTGTGCCCTGGCAAACAGTGACCTGCCTTCTTTCCCTATGAATTTGACATTTTTGTTCTGTTTTCTTCATGGAGAGACAGCGTATGTGGCCTGGGATGCCAGCTTCTTTCTTTCCTATTTCTCAAGACACTTTCTTGCTGTAGCCAGTATCAGTACTTCTGTCACCTTTATGACAGTGTCTTCTTTCATTTTATACATACCCAACCTTTGTGAATGCATTCACCAGGTGACCTGATAGTGTATCTCTACATTTATGCCATTTTCTACAGTGAAGTTGAGAATTCTGTTTAGGATTTTCTGGGCATCCTTTTCAAACACTATTATGTATATATCAATGGTTACATGATACATTCTTTCTCTACATACTGAGAAATATTGAACCATTTTTAACGGTACATATATCATTCTATGTATCCACCAGAGACATGTTAGCATTCCAGTTCTTCCAAATTGCATTTCAATGGATGTTTAATCTTTTCTCTTTGGTTGATCACAGCATTCTTGAAGGAGTAGCATATTGTCTCGTTGTGCTTTCAATTTTCCCTCCCTGACCTATAGTGTCCGATTTTCATAGAAAAATGTATAGACTCTGTGGGTTCTATAACAGAAGTGTATTTCTCACCATCCAGAATCCAAGATTAAGTTGCCAGAATCTTTCTTCACTTGAGCATCTGTCAACAAGAAACTGCTCAGCAGGTCTGACGCTCAGGCGTCATGAGGAAGGAACAGCACTAGTAGAGCCACAGAATTCAGTCTCCTCACAGACCTACAATCTGGTTTTTGCCCAGCACAGGAGCTTTAATCTGTGCCCAGCAGCTGCCTGACCAATCACATATTGGTATTCTCATATATCACAAAATGCCAAGTGTGACATCATCATCTCCTCTCCAGGAGACCTCAGCCACAGAGGTGCCTTGGACCATTTGCTGCCCACAGATTTATCCAGGACAGCCCTTCCACTTTGAGCCCTGAGTGTGATTTCAACATTCACTGTGCTCCATAGAGCCTTCTTTCACATAATAAAAAAGGTATTTGATGCCAGACATAATGACTTGCCAGGAATTACCTTTCCACTTCAAAGAATAGCAAGAACTGACATGCAGTTGGTGTTAGCAGTGGCTACAAAAAGTGCCCCATGAAAGAGAGTTTCCAGATGATTATGAGCTCCGGATAGAAACATATAGGGTTTTCTAGGCTCTAATGGTGGTTTTCAATAAGAACTGCTTATCATACTTAGCCAGTTGGGGCATCAAGTTCTTGATAGTCCTCATCATTTGCTGAGTAAAGTCAAGACTGTGTTGGTACACGGAGAGGAAGGATACACATTTGTATGTTGCTCTGTCAATTCTGACAGTTAGGATGCGCTCCATGGGTTGGTGATCTGTATTTCCCGATATGTGCTTATCAACCAGCTGATTTCAGAGGGTTGGATGCAATTCCCTAAAGGTCATGTTTGCCAGGAATTACCTAAGAAAGAAAGGAGGGTCCAATTTATTTGTGTGTGGGCTCAGTAGCTTTCACAGTATATAGTGTAGTTCTCCATATTCAACGTATGAAAGACTGTCAATTACTCCAGGGGAGACACTCTCTGCCACGACTTAGAAGGTCAAGTAACAAAGAATTGGAAGTCATGAGTGATTCTCTCACCAGACATGGAGTCTCCCATGCAAAAAAAAAAAAAAAAAAGGATTTCTGAGTAAAAAGGTGAAAATTGGGAATGTTTCCTCAATTACGAAGGTCAGAGTATTAAAAAAAAAAACAAAAAAACGCACGTAACATGCCAAAAATGTAAAACAAAAAATGGAGAGTCAATGCTGTAGGAGACATTCAGTAACATGGAACAGAATAGGAAAGGCACAGCAGATCTGCAGCAATCAAGTTTTCTCCTGATTTAGACTCCTTGACCTTGACGATGGCCGAGGCTTGAATCCCGCAATAGACCACCGCTGTAGCCCTGGCGTTCGGACCAAATTTTCTTTTCCACTCGAACAAAACATCTATGTTCACAGGTGAGGATGCACATCACGTTTTGTTTCAGAGACTTCTTTCAATGTGTAGTGATTCTCTCCCTTTCAATTCACTGTGAATGAAATCTGTGACAACTCCTTTCCAAAATAAGAGCTCTCTCTGTAAAATGGTAATCTATTACATCAGAAAAATGTCCACCACCACACTTATTTCAAGCAAGGGCACTTCTCCCATTGGGACTTAAATTTCTCTGACAGTGCTTATTTTTATAACTGAAGAGCTTTCTCATGTAGCCTAAAGTGTCTAGGAGGCAGGGTCATCACAACATTAGAGGACTTATCGTTTAGGAGTGGTGCCCTACTGGGACTATCCCTTACATTTTTTGGTAAAATAGACACCACCAGTTTGCCTTTGGAACATTTGTGACAACATGGATGGATCTTGAGAGTGTAATGCTGAGCGAAATAAGTCAGACAGAAAAAGCAGAGAACCATGTGATTTCACTGATATGTGGTATATAAACTAAAAGCAACAAAAGAACAAGACAAACAAATGAGAAACAGAAACTGATAGACACAGACAATGGTTTGGTGGCTGCCAGAGGGTAAGGGGGATGGGGGTGGGGGGTAGGAGATGAGGGTAAGGGGGATCAAATATATGGTG
>NW_027423967.1:0-12646 GCF_036562045.2 Rhinolophus sinicus | reverse complement strand
AGCATTTATCTGCAATGTTAGGTCACTTGGAAGAAAGATAAAATCTGTAAAGAAAGGATGTTGAGTGACGCAAGAATCTCAGAACAGAACATCCCAACAGGACAAAAACAGCCCCCTGATTTGAGGACTAATCCAAGACATCCTGTCATCCATCCACAGAAACCCCTTCCTCCATGGCTGTGTGATCCAGTGAAGAACAGCACGTTCCCCTCAAACATGTATCACCCCAGGACTGGATTCTGGGTGGTGGGCAGGTTGTCAGGTCTTGGCCTTGATTCTGAAAACATTACTTCTCCCTCCAACAAAGAGCTAAATAAAGATAGATAGAGCCACATCTAGGATTACGACACATGAGACTCATCCTTGTTAAATAGTAAATTTTATTCAAATGTGCTTTCTGAACCTTGGCATCTAAGATTTTAGAATCTTTATAACTCACCTCTACCTTACACACAGCTTAGGCTATTGACGTGCATTATTTTATTAAATGCCCACCCTGAGGTAAATATTGTTACCCACATTTAAGAGGAGAAACATGAGGTTCAGAGAAGTTAAGTCATTTTTTAAGATCACAGATTATTGGTGGTAGAGATCTGATTTGAATCCATGACTGCTGTTTCTTTCCACTGTATCCTATATTTACAAATATACACTTGTTAATATATAGAACATCTGTTACAGAGAACAAAAGGGCAGGTTTGTGCATGAGGGGAACGTCTTTTCCAGACATCAAGGAATCCTCCTCACATTTGTTGAGAAAACTGGTAGTCAGAGGAATGAGCTGGGAAAAATTTCTATCACCTTCAAAACACTATTTTTGTTCCACTTTGGCCTTCCCTTTCCCCAAGTTATTCCGTAGACTTCTAAGTGTGTCCCACTGTGTTAAGACTCTGAGAGCTCCATAGGATGACAAAGTGGGAGTAACACCCACAGGCAGCTGTCCCAGGAGAAGAGCCCACAGTAGGTCAGTGGGTGAAACAAGGGAAGGAGAGCTAAAGTTGAAATCATGTTGTCTTATCTGTAATAACACCTGGTATTTAATGACACTTTATCTTAGATATATTTATTGAATATATGAAACAGTAAATGAATAAACATTATTTTTGCCTCCTTCTCTCCCTCCCCTCCCAAGCACATTACCTGAGCACCTACTCTGTGCTGTGACTATAGTAAATAAAACCCTATCCTTGCCCTCAATGATTGTACAATTTAAGAAAAGGCAATATAAGGGACTGTCACTCAAGATTCTACATGTAAAGGAAAGAATCATTCTGAAGAACGTTAAGAACAGGGAGTGGTCCTGACTGTGTGCTCACAGGATCCTAAATGAACTCTCAGCCCAATAATTCAGGAATATTAACCTCATTTTCTAGATGAAGTGATGGAGGCACAGAAACATTATCTATTCCCAATCAAAAGCCTACTAGCTGGTTAAGAAGGAGTAAAAAACCATCATCTGCCCTCTATTTCATTACTATGTATGCTTTCTCAAAAAATAGAAAATCTAAAAATGAGAAAAGAAAATCCACTATAATCAGAAAATTTCTAATGTTCAAATATTTTGTAACAATGAACACCTAATGCTAGTTCCTATCTGGTTAGAATATTCAAAGTTGATCAAGTTTGATTTCTGAATTGTGACTCAGACCAGTCTATTAATGCTGGGATAATTTAGAACTTCAGCATTAAAGATTCATTTCACTGAAGGTAAAACTCCTTCCCTTTTTCCAAATAACCACCCCATATTACAACCAGAAGGGACAATGAACCATCTTATGAAATTATCAATATTTTTTCACACTATGATGATATGACCCAATCCTTAGTATGCCCTTTCATGTTGGCACTAAGCCCCACCTCAGGAATTCAGTTTTGAGAATTTCCCTAGCTCTTTAGTGTGGAGAAAATGAGGGCTCAGCTTTGAGCAAATTGGGGGGCTTAGAGCCCTACAATGTTCTTGATTTGTTTTCATAGCAGACATCATGAGGAATCCAATAAGCTTGACTTCTGGCTCTTGGAACCCAGTCTGGATTAGGTGTTCCCCATTCTTTAACACCTGTGCTAATATCAAAAGTTTCACACTTCAGACATATTGGATCTAAGGTTTCAAATCATGCCACCAAAATCCATTGTTTTCCCTTCCTCCCTTTTGTCCCAATGTTAACTCATTCTGGAAAATATTCTTCATATGTTGGGGTCTGGACCACCATAGAAGAAAACATAGCTGACATAGAAGAAACATAGAAGAAAAGCATAGCTGCCTTTAAAACTTGCTTTAACAAAAATGACAGTGAAGTTTTCATTGGCCAGGGCCTGAGTCATGTGTTTACCCCTAGAAGCAGATGCACAATCTACCCAACATGAATTAAATGGATAGAAGATGGAAAAGGCATGATTTCTCAAAAGCATAATAGAAGGGGGTGCAGGATACAGTTACCCAGAGGAACGGGTAAGTTGAACAATTAGAGGGAGTTAGATGGATTGAAGGCAGAGTGATCTTGGAATAGTTGGACAACCCTACTCAAAGCAACACACACACACACACACACACACACACACACACACACACACACACAATTAGAAAATGAAATACAGACCCTGATATCATTAGTGTTCAACAAAAGAGAAACTTTTCCTGTAAAGTCGTTCATTGGGCAATTAACAAAAGGTCTTTGCTGAAATGATGGGTTTGGGACCCAAATTAAACCCTTGTTTCTGTTGGGCGGTGCTGGAAAGTCTTAGTCAGGGAACTGGCTTTCATTGAACAACTACTTTGATACAGATATTTTGCTAGAGTACTATAGACATTATCTCATTTAATCAGCACAACAGCTTGGACTATCATTATCTCTGCTTCACAGATGAAGAAATAGTCTTCATAGTATTTAGTAACAGGCCTGGAGGTCTCACAGATGGCAAATGGTCATAAGAGGATTTGCTGCCGGTTCTGTATTTGCAACTGCTTGGCTTATTCCACTGTGTCACGGGGGCTGCTCTCCCTGTCCTCTGTTTGGGTCTGTAGGTACAGTTCCAGCTTTCCACTTGGCACATTGACATCTCCTCTTTTCTGTCATTTCTTACGTATAAACCTTTCTGACTCTAAAAAATTGGTACAGAAATGAACCCCTTTTCTGCCAACTGAGGCGTCTTTCTCTGATGTTCACTGACTATCTGGTGAAGCAGCCATGCTAATAATGGGCTGAAATCACACAGCCTTAGAGAGCCTAGTCATTGCCTTTCCCAGGGGGGCTGATGTGGAAGCAACATGCAATCTGCTCTTACGCAGAATTTTGGCTCTATTACCAAGATATGCTGGTAATAATGTGAAGCCTTGTTTACATGGTCTGTTGCTTACTTGTGTGAACTATTGACCATCTGTGTGTGTTGCCTAGGCAATGGATTGGTAACGATGGGACCAAGATTTATCCGCACTGGTCATGAAAAGAGACTTTTCCAAGCAAAGTTATGATAAAAAATACCTCAACCTGAAACAGATTCTCTAGACACAAATTACTTAGGGGAAGGAGAAGTGGCTGATGGAAGATTTTGCCAATACAGTAATTTTTATGAATTTGTTGTCCTTTAAAATAAAACACAAATAATTGACAAACAAGAAATGAGATGCACAGTGAATTATAAACATTAATGAGTTCATAAAATATTTACCAGTAGTGAAATGGATTTGATACTATTTGACAATAATTGTAAACAAATGTATCACTCCACTGCAACCAGAATTCTTTTTTAACTTGTCCTTTTAAAAATATTTTTCTTATTGAAATATACCGTTGTTAAGACTTAAGAGGGACATGCAAATGTGTTTGCCTTCTTGTTTCTACCACACCCTTCTCCAAATGCCAATATCTTAGCGATAGGGTGAGGTATACATGGATCTCTCCTTGTTGTTTATGGTTATAATGGTCATAATTTTGAGTATTTGCAGGCAGTGCTACAGATGCAGATGTAAGAGTAATTGCAGCTATCCCATAGTGTTGTGGAGGTACAAGAGACAATGAGAGATCTGAATCAAGTAAGTGGTGAGGCTGGTGTGAAGGAGCACATTACAGGGTTAATAAGGATCCCTACCTGGCTGTCCCGCTTCTGTGTCTCAGTTAGTGTTGATTCCTTATGCTCTGGAGCCCATACAGCTCAGGGCTTAAGAGTGCAGACTCAGGTTCTCTGATCTGGACTTTCAGTTACAGCACGTCCTAGCTATGTGATCACGCAATGTTAGTTCTCAATGCCTCAGATTCCTGATCTGTAAGGATGAAAGTACCTACTTTGTAGGGTAATTAGAGAGAGAGAGAGAGAGAGAGAGAGAGAGAGAGAGAGAGATTGTGTTGAGCATAGTTATATATTTTGAGTGCCAATCATCTTCCGAATGATTTCATGCTAGCACTCCCCCAGACTCCAGGCTCCTTTTGATGGAGGAAACAGTGTGTATTACTGAATGGCATGCATGTTGGTATTCTTTTCTATTCTAGGAGAGTCAAGAATATCAACCCCTGTATTCTTTCGACATTGAGATTAGACTAAGACCTCCGAATCCTTTTCAATGCATATTCTAGACAGCATTATAATCCATTCTAGTACCTAAGACATAAGCAATTTGCCAGTCTACATTGACATGATTCTGAATTGCAGCTCAGATAGAGAATTTAGCTGAAAGGAGGAGGGGAGGTTGGCTAAGGTGGTCAGGAAGAGAACAAAGATTGACTGATATTTCCTGTAGCTCCTGCTAAACTCACTCCCTGTCATTCTTTATTAACCCAGCATGGTGATTTACAAGACTTTAAAATGAGCTAATTTTGGAAATATATCAATGCAAAAGCTAACATAATAAAAGTTTCAGATTCATATAGATGCTTCCATAAAAATGACAATAGAATTTATCTCTGCCACTTGGAGTGTGGAGGAGGGAAAATCCAGAGAATGTCATCTGGCAGTTATCCTTAATGAGTGGGGAAATAGTATGAAAATTATTCTTTTACTTACAGGAAGGTTGATTAACCCTTGATACAGACAATTACTGGATTGATGCTGGGTTTACTTTTAAGTATTAATAAATGGTATTTGGAACGTTCTCTCTAGCTATGGTCCTTAATTTGCACATCATGTGATGGGAAACTTCTCTTGCTATGACTCCCCAAGAAAATTCTTAGCCTAAAGTGAAAAATAAATAAATAAATAAATAAATAAATAAATAAATAAATAAATAAATAAATAAATGTTTTCTGATGAGAATTTGAAATATGGAAATAGTGATGGAAGTCTCTATTGCCCTATTTTTCCTGACTGGCAGAAGAAGGCAACAGTTTCCTTATTTCTTCTTTCTGACTTCTTCTCTTCAGCATTTCCACCTCCTGTGATTTCACTTGAAAAAAGCCAGTGAGTGAGAAAAATTACCACTCACTAAGTACACTTTATAGAGTGGGAACTGTGGGTCTGTCCCTTTGGGCAACTCTTGCTTACTTACACATTGTGGTATCTACCAGAACACACTGTTTTCCTTCACCAAAGGGTGACAATGACCCTCTGGCCTTAGTTGATTGATGCATCCATTGGCATTTTATGCAAGTTGAGCACACGTTGCTTTCTCTCTAATATTTTGAACACAGCACAGAGAGAAACAAAGAGAAGTAGAAATGAGGAATATAGAGAAGCTCAGTAGTTATGTCCTGGGTTCCTGAAAGTTTTTGTTTTTCTGGGATCTAGAACTTTCTGGAGATCTGGCTTCATGTACATGAACACAGGTCAGAGTAAATCTGACAGGAGCAAACACTGTGAAGGCAATTATTTAATAGGTTCAGTTTTTATGCTTGCATTGTGTTTTTTTAATAGGACAATCATATTAGTAGTTGTCGGCTTTGAACACTCACAGGTTTACTATTATTTGCACCATCTCCTACTTTTAGACATTAGTTTCACGGCCAATGAGAGATGTTCCTCAAACCCCAGTAAACATGTCAAAGCAATTTTGCATCTTCTGATCAGGGATTGAGAATCTTTACTTGGACTATTCATTACCACTCCAATCTTTGCAGCTTAAGTCAAGAGGGGACATGAGATGGACCCGTACTCTTTCCATATTTTCTTCCCATAAATAATTTCTTTTCTTGATTAAGTTGTTCTTTCCTGAGCATTTTGAATAATCCTTACAAGAGGTACAAGTTATATTTTATTATTTCCATTTGCAAATCGGCAAACTGAAGCTCAGGTAATTAAAATGGCAAATGCAATAAAACTAGATGCTACATCAAAGTGTTGGAATTTTAACAGAGGACTGCCTGTCGTCTCCTAAACCAAAGCTTTTTCTAGGACCTTCTACTGCCTCTTGCTCTTCCTCAGTACCAAGAATTTCATCTTGGATTCTTTGTTTATCTCATTCCTGTAGAATTTTATAATATTCAATGCCAAGAACCATTTTAAGCATTTTTGTCTTTCATTCTTTATTACAGTCCTAAGGTGAGTGCATTTATTCACATTTTAAAGATGAGGAAACGGAATCTCAGAGAGCTTAACAAACTTAGTAGGGCCGCAGCATTCATAGACTGCAACGCAGATCACCATGCCCTGATCTGTCAGACCGCTCTCCCAATCCACATCACTTTCTCCCAAACTTTCCTCTCTCTTTTATTTTCCAGGCATAGTTAACATATGTCAAACTGGGACTTGGCCCAGCCTCTTGCTGCTCTCAAGATCAGTTGATTTGATGCACTAATTTAGAGAAACAGAAAGGAGAATGGAGGGAGACAAAAAGAAAGGTGCTGCTAACAACACAGTACAAAAGGAATCAAGAATTCGTGTAATTAACCAGAAATTTCTCAGGTCTAAGTCTTCTCCCAACCTTGAGAAATAAACCGGGATGGCTGATTATGTAGTAACATCCCTCTATTAGCTGTCATACCCTCCAGCTGCTGTGCTGACAGTTGCCATCTTGTACCCGTTTCCTGTTCTTATTTCTTTGGTATTGTTGACATTAATTTCAACCTGATAACACCTGTCCTACAGGTCACTGAATGACTGATACACACACGTGCACTTTCTTCCTGCCTTTTCTGTCCATTCCTTCTTATGCTTCTCCCATGTTCATGCATTCATTCGCTCATTCAGTAAGTCAGTCATTCATTCCCTTCATCAACCCCCTCATTCTCATCTCTTTTTCTTCTCTATTTTGTAAATTAGAGACAGTAGACAGGAAGAGGGGGTACTAATTTATTCCTTCTTATGCTTTCTTGTCAAACACATGCCTTAACATTTATTTCTGTAATGAGAAGTAATCTTGCAAGGACATTGTGGGGCTTTTTACTGCAAGTGAGAATCTGTCCTGTCCAGACCTAGAGCAAAGTAGCTTCAATTAACTACATTTGGGCCTCCATTCTAATGCTTTTCTGTCTACCTGGTCAGAAGGTTTTATGACTGCCTAGGCTAACTTCTTCCAGGTATGTGGCCCACTCATTCCCTATTGCTTGGGCAGTAGCATTTATTAAGGTTAGTGACTGAACATTTTATTCTACACAAGAGTCATTTACATTGAATCTGAAGCTCTTCTCAGAGATCCTCTTTGCCCTTCTCTAAGAGCTGTGATAGCTCCCTCCAGATCTCTACACTTCAGAGGACACTTGAGAAGAGAGCCGGCCACCAACTGGGACCTCAGCATACTTCACCCAACCTCCTCCCCACCAGAATGATCTCTGAAACAACTCCTTGACCAGAAAGAATACATAGTTACTCTAAACTCAGTCCCAGCCAAGCTTCAATGAAGATCTGTTACTATGAAGCGTATTCATGTTTTTATGACTTCTGAGGTGTTTATTTAGTTACTGCCTACCTGGAGCACAAGATCCATTGGCAACAACAAAGGATCATCCTCATTATAAGAACTTTACCTGAACTTTTATTAGTGTAAATTATGACCATAAGAAAGCAGAGACAATGAACAAAGTTTACTCCCATTTAAGCTATGAAGGCAGGCACGGCACTGCTTTTCGTTTTGATGTGGGATAAGGAACAGAAACTGTCACTTAGTGGGCATATGAAAGTAATTCAACCCCTTTAAAAAGATAATTTTCGAGGACACCTATCACTTACCCAGTTCAGAGTTAGAGGGTTCTCTTTCTCTGAGATGGAAAATGAGGAAATGAAGGGGAAAAGAGCAACAATTACTTAGCCCAATTGACTGACTGCTGAAGGGATAGAAGAGATTACCATGTTTCCCCGAAAATAAGACCAGGTCTTATATTAATTTTTGCTCCAAAAGATGCATTAGGGCTTATGTTCAGGGGATGTCATCCTGAAAAATCCTGCTAGGGCTTATTTTCAGGTTAGGTCTTATTTTCGGGGAAACACGGTAGAGGAGTGAAGATGCAGGAGGTAGCAGTTCCCTTGAACGCATCAGTAGGTGAAATTACTCCTATAAAAGACATAGTAAACCAGCAGTGCACGTTAGATAAATGATGTTTGGTTATTGAAAAATGCATCTCTTCCCAGGTTTTAACACTCTCTAATATTTCTAAATGAGACAAAGTGGAACAGCACTCATTTTGGATATTTTGTTATAAATATTCATGTTCTCCTGATTTACCTTTTGTTTAGAGATTCCAAAGATGTTTTTTGTTCAATGTAGTCAAAGCTATCAAATTCTCCTTCATGGAAAAAAATAAAATTGAAATTACAATGAAGATCTTGTTTACCTGTGGGACGGGCTGTATCCTATGTTTCCATTACATCATCAGGATTCTCTCTCTGATTCTTGGCGCTGTAGCCTCTGCTTGAATTCACTCTCAGGCAGATTCTGCCCCATGGTGGTAGCACCCTGCAGTTCTGAGGGTTCCTCATGAGCACAGAGATGGTCCATTTACCTCAATCTTCAACAGGGCTCTGATTGGCTGACCCACAGCCCACCTTCTGCCCTAGAGAAGGAAATGTGGAAACATCCATTGATTAACAGCCATAGCAGAACCACAAGAAGGGGAAGGGGGAGTTCCCAAAAGAGGAACAGTCCATGACACATTGTTTTCTGGAGACTTTTTTCCAAATTAACTCTCCTCTCCTTAAGTCGAGTCCCTCCTTCCTAATATTTGTAGGTGACACATAACAGAAATCACTGAACTCAAAATGTTGTTATTCCGTTTCTCCACCTGAGTATCTTTGCAAGTGCTTTGCCCATGGAAAAGGTCTCCCCTTATCCTATTTCCACCAGACCTCCCCTAAGAGAAGTCCCTTTGCTTAGAAACTCTTGAAGATTGGAACACCCAACTTTGTGCTTAAAATAGGATATTTTGTGTTATTTACTGACATTTCATGTCATACTTAGTTCCCAATGATACTACAAATTCTGTCTTTATTATCCACTAAACCTAACATATTTCATACTATATACTCTGATTATATAAAGACAATACATTTTGAATCAATTGTTTAGTGACCCATCAAATGGAAATAATACTAACCTAATAAATGCTGGTGTGAGATAATGTCTCTAAAGCACTTACCATTTGGTTGGTATAAAAACTGATAAATCATATCTACACATATGTATCACATTTGTATGACAAAGTACTGAATAACTGGGCTTTTAAGCTCAAAGGGGACATAGAGTGGACCCTCACTAAATGCATATTATTGCTTGATTCTGATACATAGTTTCTGCTACTTTTACCAGGTCCCTCCTGGTGATGACATAGAATAGCTGTCACCATAAATATATTAATACCTTTTCTGAATTTCATTCCTCAAAATGAGTGGAAGTCTACAAATTTATTTGATTTTTGAATATGTAAGTCAAAGTTGTAGGAAACTATTTGGAAGTACATTAAATAAGCAAGCAACACAGTATGCAAATTCTAGCAGTCTTCCCTCTGGTTCCAGTCTCTCAAGAGTAAGTTAAGATTCCTGAGCAGTTGTCTGTAGAACTATTTGCTTTCCTCGTCTTTTAGTGGTACCTATAAGGAAATGACAAGCTCCAACTTTTTGTAAAGAAATGTAGCTAAGAGGTAAATATGACTAATTTCCATTTTCAAAGGTTCAGTGCAAGGGAAAAAATGTTCATGGGTCTTGTTCTACTTTTTGTTAGCAAGTTGAGAATATCAGCGTGCTAGTCACTCTGAAGTTTAGCTTTTAATTTATGGAGAGCTGTACTCATAAATTGAATTTATGGGTTGCTAAGTTTATTCATATTTGAAAAATTGAGAATCCTATAAAATCCATAGGGATTCAATGAGGCAAAAATCTTTATATATATATATATATGGAAGTCAAGGTCATGGCCAGTAGCATCTTAGTGATAAAGGTTCAAGACTAAAATGTATAAGGGGCATATTTTGAAATTGTAAATATTGAGATCTTAATATCATCAGGTCTCAGATGATTTTCATTGGATGGATTATGATAAGAGGATTGGTTTTAAAGAACATAGTGGGTATATATCAGCTGGGGTGAGAATGGACAAGAATGAGAAAATCTATCTCTCCTATATTTTTGGGTCTTGTAAAAATTTTGAAAGAGCCCAGTGATTGGTTGCTCTTACTATTCATTTATGGGGGAATAGACCTGAGTGGATGAGAGCATGATCTTTAAATGACATAGACTGAGCCTAACAAAGATTCTGTATTTTTCTAATTATAGCAACTTAGACAAGCTCCCTCCAAGTTTCTGGGGGGTTTTCTTTGTTTTGTTTTGTTTGAACATCACTTGTAAAATTAGGATAATTGTACATGTCTTACTGGATTATCTGAGGGGAAGATTAAATGAGGTAATGTATGCTTGATACATCAAACTCACTCAATAAAAGATTGCAATAATGGCATTGATACTGCACGTACAATATGACACACCACAGATTGTTGGAAAAACATTATAACATTCTCTGAATTCCACCAGAAATGTTTCGTGACAAACTACATAAAGGTACAAAACCCCCAAAATAACCAATGCTAAAATTGGATAAAGCAAAGTCCAACATCTTTATTTGCAGGTGTTGAAACTGAGTATCAGTAACATAGTTACCAGCATGCATAACTCTAGACTCTTGGTCTTGTGAATTACATCAAATTGAAGATTCCATAAGCCTCCACTTCGCCCCACACCCTCGAAGAGGGTTCAATAGGGATGAACCTGTGACAACACAGATGGCGACAGTGCAGAGTGTAGAATACTTGGCTGCACATGCTGGCTATGAATATAGGGAACACATTCTTTTTTTTTTTGAAATTTAAGCTAAGTTAATATGTGACCGATAAAATATATTTCATGGATTACTAAGTGTTTCCTATACCAGTGGTTATGAGAAATTTTCAGAATGTGCTTTTTTGAAAATCCATATTCCCAAATTATAGAGAAGTAAGTCTTGGTTTTTAGAGGAGACTGAAAAATAATATATACGTATATATGCCATATAAGATTATAGACCTCGAAGGAGAATCACTGAGATTGATTGATTGAGTGCCAAAATGCCCCCATTTTCTAACCCACACCATTTTGCAAAGTGACTTGCATATTTCCACACCTCCATATTCCCACCATTAAAGGTGGAATGCATTGCCACACTTTGGCTTCATTATAAAACCCTGTTGTAATTTAGTCGATAGAATGCAATAGAAGTGACAGTATGCTAGTTCTGAGCATAGGTCTCAAGAGTCCTCTTCTGATTCTTTTCTGACTCTCTGGCCTCTGAATCTGACGTGAGAACAATCCTGAGCTAATTTCCTGGAGGATGTGGGGGTACCTGGAGCAGAGCAAAGTTGTCTCATCCAAGCCTCTCCGAGCCCCACCATCCCAGGCCAAGATGGCACTAATGTTTCCCTCAGCTCACCTAAACTTTAGACAGTCTTCTTTCTGCCTGACTCTAGGCCTCTGATCTCTTTTTCTTAGAGCATCTTTTTTAGAAAACTTATAATTGTAAATTCTTTGTCTGCCCCTTTGAGACATTGAGCTTTTAAAAAAACCTCTTTCCAGTTTTACTACAAAAAAGACAATTTTGTGTGTTCCTCAAAGAGCTGGGAGCCATGTCTTTGAAATGTAATCATTAAGGAAGATGGATCCTCCATCTCTGTCTCTGGGAGAATAGGAGCCTAACTCCCATGGGCACCTTCCGCTAAGTTGCAAAACTAACTCCTGTCAAAAAGTTATGAGAAGTTTATTTTTCCTTTGGACAAAGCCAGTTAGCAAACACAGAAAGCCTATGACTACCTCCTAACATTCTTTAGTATATTTCCACTAGCTCACCCCAGGGGTTAAAAACTCTCCAGCCCTTAGTTTTAGCAAAGTTGTGTTCAGACTGATTCCTGTCTTCTCTCTCCTACTGCAAAAAGCTTGAATAAAGTCTTTCTTGCCTGTTGAACTTTGGTGCAATTTTTGCTTTAGCATCCCCCAAGTGACATACTCATTGACTATGGACCACAGATAAGTAAGTCCTGATGCGATGAATCGAGCCTGGCCCAGATCAGCAAAACTGCCCAGACAACCCATAGATTCATAAGCCATAATGAGCAATAATAATAAGTCACAACATTTTGAGGTCGTTTGTTATGCAGCAATTGGTAGCTAGACATGAGGGGCTGAATGGCAAAAATTTAAAATATGTAGCAGTGAGTGCCTTCGAGACCAAGCAGCAGGCATAGGCTGGAAATATGATGAGGAAATTGTT
>NW_027423966.1:0-12695 GCF_036562045.2 Rhinolophus sinicus | reverse complement strand
TTAAATGTCTATTATTTTATCCTGTCTCTCTAGCCTACCCTCAATGTGCATGTTGTCAGTCCCCTATTAAAGACACCCTTTAGGATGTAGGGATCTCTCAAATTCCTAAACTTATGAAATTCAGTATATTTAATACAACTTTCATTAAGTATTAATTCTATACTATGAGCCAGGTATGGGCTAAGATTAGAGATCCTTTAATGAAATTTGTCATGGAGCTTACAGTGTAGGAAACAGGATACATGCTTAACTATGTGTAACTACACATAATGTAAGAAAAGTAATAATATTAAGGAATTAAAGATGCAATTGATTGTAATGTCGGGATGCCTAATTAAGATTGCAAAGAGGAAAATGTTAATTCTTCCTAAAGAAAGTGACATCTAAGCTGGGATACAAAGAACCAAAAAATTACAACCAGGTTTTGAACTTTAACTTTGATAGATAGAGGTGTTGAACAATAAGAAAAGGAACATAAAAGAAGATTTCATTGTGACAGATGGATTTAATTTAGGACATGATGTTTTTTAGATGCCTGTGAATTGTGTAATTGTAGTCGTTTAGTGAGGCACATGACTCTGAGCTCTGAATATGGTCAACAAAATATAGAAGATTGTGGAAGGAGTAGAGGAGAATTCCAAGGTGATATGTAGAGTAAAAAGATAAAAGAGGGCAGCTGGTTGGCTCAGTGGTTAGAGAGCAGTGAGCATAACACCAAAGTCACTGGTTCAATTCCCACATGGGCCAGTGAGCTGCGCCCTCCACAGCTTGTGGCGAGCCAGCCGCCACGAGTCGAACAGTTCCTGACAAGGGGAGTGGGAATGAAAAAAGGCACTCACACATATGCTAATGCGGCCGGTCTTCAGTGGTCCTGAAGCACCAGGTTTATTTTCTCTGCTGAATTTATACCTTTTGAGTACGTGCAAGCTCACAATCACAAAAATGCATTACATCATTAACAGTTGATTTTTTAACTTTTTCACAGAAACTTACTTAATCACTGAAACTCCCCAAAACGATTGTCCCATGACAGAATCCATCAATTACCCTGATTAGCATCACTATGTCTTGAAACTGGTTGTTCCCACTTCATACCTTAGCAGATCGTAGGCACCCTCCAGGTGCAGGCAAAGACAATGCCTCAGGAGCACAAACCGGTTATGCATTAGCAGAGCCATTAAGGCTTGCAATTAGCTTTAACCATGGCTCCCCACATCTCCCCCTTTTTTATTTTATATTTTTGAGATCGTGTCTGGCTTAGGTGGTCAGTACAGACATTTTGACTTACCCGTCATTGGATATCAATCATCAAAGCGATCGACTCCTGTCTTAGGTTGTAAAAACGCTTACTGATCATTACCCGTCATTGGCTACCGATCTCCTTTGAGGAAAGCCAGAGACAGCAGAGGCTTTTCCCAGGCAGGGGGAAGGAGAGGCAAGGCCTCTTCCCATATTTTTCTAAGGCAGCTCATTGGGGGTCCCCACTCGGTTTTGCCTGGCTTAGGTTGTATCTCCCTTGAGATATCTTACCCGTCTTTGGCTGCAAACCATCTTTTGGGGACCAGACAGAGAGACATAAGGTGTAAAACATAAAGATAAGCAAAGTCCTAAAAAGGCACAGTCTCACTGACTTTTTTTTTTTTTTTGCTAAGAAAAGACATGGGGGGGACAGTCGGCTAGGCTGCTGTGTGACTACATCTCCCCCTTTTTTGTTTTATATTTTTGAGATCGTGTCTGGCTTAGGTGGTCAGTACAGACATTTTTACTTACCCGTCATTGGATATCAATCATCAAAGCGATCGACTCCTGTCTTAGGTTGTAAAAACACTTACTGATCATTACCCGTCATTGGCTACCGATCTCCTTTGAGGAAAGCCAGAGACAGCAGAGGCTTTTCCCAGGCAGGGGGTAGGAGTGGCCAGGCCTCTTCCCATATTTTTCTAAGGCAGCTCATTGGGGGTCCCCACTCGGTTTTGCCTGGCTTAGGTTGTATCTCCCTTGAGATATCTTACCCGTCTTTGGCTGCAAACCATCTTTTGGGGACCAGACAGAGAGACATAAGGTGTAAAACATAAAGATAAGCAAAGTCCTAAAAAGGCACAGTCTCACTGACTTTTTTTTTTTTTTGCTAAGAAAAGACATGGGGGGGACAGTCGGCTAGGCTGCTGTGTGACTACATCTCCCCCTTTTTTGTTTTTGAAGCATGAGAAACACAGAACAATAAACAGAATAGCAATATCCCCAGCAAAAACCCTCTACCCAAAGTCTTTATCCATTTAACAGGGTCTGATGTGGAAAGTCCTTTTGCAGCTGCGGAATGTGAGAGCTTTTTCACACCCTAGGGGCGTGGATGGGTATCTATAGATGTCTTCTTCTGTGGGCTGTCGCTCATGGTATGGTTTAACACCGACCAGGAATTTACAAAGGTTTTTCTTCAGGACCTGGAGAAATACAAGCAAAGCCTCTTTCCCATGTTATCTCACAGGGAGAAGCAGGATCAGCTTCTTCACGTAATATTTTAAACAAAGGTTGTAATTCACCAGTTGTCAACTGCAACTGAGGTCTAATCCAATTAATGTCTCCCAGTAGCTTTTGGAAATAATTTAATGTTTTTAAACAATCTCGGATTTGTATTTTTTGAGGCACAATGGCCTGAGGCATTCAACAATATCCCAGATAAGAGTAAGGAGGCACTTGTTGAATTTTTTTCTGGGGCTAGAACTAGCCCATAATTGTGGAGCTTTTTTTGTAAATGAGCAAAAGCAGCAAGCAACTTTGGTTCACAAGAGTGGGCAAGAAGTATGTCATCCATGTAGTGGATGATGTAAATATCTGAAAATGCCCTTTGGGTAGGTTTTATTTTAGCTGATACAAATTTTTGACATCATGTAGGGCTACTAGCCATTTTCTGAGGTAGCACTAGCCAATGATATCTCTTAAAAGGTTTTTGTAAATTAACAGAAGGAACACTGAAAGCAAATCTAGGGCAGTCATCAGGATTTAAAGGTATAGTATAAAAACAATCTTTCAAGTCCAAAACAATTTTATATGTGTTTTTTGGTATGGCTGTAGGACAGGGCAAGCCTGGCTGTAAGGCTCCCATTAATTTTATGGTTTTATTAACTTTTTGTAAATCTTATAATAATCTCCACTGACCAGATTTTTTTTTAATAACAAAAATGGGAGAATTCCAGTGGAATTAGAGGAAGCAATGTGTCCCTTTTAAAGTTGCTCCTGTACTAGCATCTTGTAAAATCTTTTGTAGGAGGGACCTTTGATCTTTTACGCCTGATAATTGTCTGATAGTCACAGGGGCTACAACAGGGGCCTCAGGCTGTGGATCCAGCCCTGCTTGTGAGCTTCTTCACAAGCCATTTGAAGAGGGGATCCTACAACAGAGTCTGATCCTGGATTAACATAACCTGGCGAAGGCTCAGCAGGCATTTCCCAAACCGAAGACTGCAGCAGAGGTCCCCACCTACGGGGCTCCTCAGGAGGAGGTGCAGAGGGATTAACTGTAGGGGGATCTTTACCCCGAGGATTCCATTGATCTCTAAAAGGAATCTGGGGACTCCGAGGACAATTTCCTCCATCCACAGCAACTTTAAGCTCAATCAGCTGTCCCTGAATCTTTTTTAGCTGATCTGCAAAAGAAAGTGCAGTGCCTGCAGGCTGCTTGTCTCCTTGAGCCATAGCCACTAAAGGAGGGTTTTTGTCCCTATCATAATTGGCTACTTCATCTTCTAATTTTTTCTGATCCTGAGGGCTCAAATCTTTCCATATGTTGTCTGGAAACTCTTGAGCAACCGGCTCTTTGTTAACTTTAAGAACTCCCTCTAAAAACTTTGCGCCTCCCTCCTCCTCATCGCCGGCTTGTTTTACTTTTTGTAATTTACATTTTTTATGTTTAAGGTTCATACAGTCCCGGATTAAAGTCCATAGTCCAAATGTTTCAATCGGAACCTGCTGAGGCCTGTGGACAGTGTAAAAATCCTTTAATTGTTCTCCCACTTTCTGCCAGATTTCCAAGCTGACTGTTTCTTCCTCAGGAAACCACGGACAGACTTCTTTTATAAAGTCTATGAATTTATCTAACTGCTCTCGGCTTACACGACTACCATCATGACAAGCAACTTCCTAAGTCCTCTAACATACAGGTCCTTGCTGGTTGCGAGACCCATCCCTTTTCCCTGACTCGGTCCTTCTTTCACACAGAAATCACCCAGGTGCCCGTCTGGCCGTGTCCCTTGCGGGGCTAAATCCGTCTTAGCTAGAGGCGCTCCGGTATAATCCCCCGGGCCGGTGGGTTGTAAAGCCCAGTCGCCGTTATGCCGTATGACAGAACCGGAACCGCAGATTGGGGCCCAATCAAGCTCCGTAACACAAAGTCGTGGAGCTATCACTCACTCACACACTCATTCGACCGAGGGGACAGTGCCGTACTCACCACGCATCTACTGATAAGCTCCAATGAGCCGGGCGCTTCCCACGGTGTTCCTCACTATTCCCCCTATATTCAGGTCCCTGTCGGGGCGCCACTTGTGGCGAGCCACCCGCCACGAGTCGAACAGTTCCTGACAAGGGGAGTGGGAATGAAAAAAGGCACTCACACATATGCTAATGCGGCCGGTCTTCAGTGGTCCTGAAGCACCAGGTTTATTTTCTCTGCTGAATTTATACCTTTTGAGTACGTGCAAGCTCACAATCACAAAAATGCATTACATCATTAACAGTTGATTTTTTAACTTTTTCACAGAAACTTACTTAATCACTGAAACTCCCCAAAACGATTGTCCCATGACAGAATCCATCAATTACCCTGATTAGCATCACTATGTCTTGAAACTGGTTGTTCCCACTTCATACCTTAGCAGTTCGTAAGCACCCTCCAGGTGCAGGCAAAGACAATGCCTCAGGAGCACAAACCGGTTATGCATTAGCAGAGCCATTAAGGCTTGCAATTAGCTTTAACCATGGCTCCCCACAACAGCTAGATTGAAAACAAGTTGACATGGAGCTGATGGGTCCTGGGAAAATACACTGTTCCCCAATATTCCCCAGTAAAGAAAAAAAAAAGATAAAAGAGTGGAGATTCAATCCCTAAGAAACAACACTTCAGAATGGAAGAGGAGGAGGAATGAAATGGAGGAAGGAAGGGAGGGAGGGAGGGAGGAAAGGGAGAAATTAAAGGACAAAAGAAGGAAAACAAAGAAACATTTTTAAAAAGAAGGAAAACTGATAATTATTGGGCCATTTGTTTAAAACAGGAGGGTATATTATCACAGGAGCCAAAAGGCGAATGTTTTTCAATGCAGGAGTAATGTTAAATGTTTCCCAGAGCTCAGGGCAGAAAACGTGTCCTTGCCATTTATTGAAAAAGTGATCATTTTGATTTTGACCAGAGCAGTTTCCAAAGAATATTTGTAGCAGGTCCTTTAAAGATGGCAGTAAATGGAGAATTAAATGGAAGAGGAGAAAGTGGAGATAATGACTGGATTGACTTTAAAAAAGAAACTCTTCTCTCGTTGGATTCTTATCCATGAATCTTATGCACACCATGCTTTTCTAGAGTAGATTACTTAATAAACCATAAAACACTCAGCTTTAACCCGCTGCCTGTTTTTGTACTTTGAACTTCTACCTAAAACACTTTTTTTTTTCTCTTCTATGAAGTAATCCCTTGTTTCTCCAAAAAGAAGTGATTGTCCCTTAACTCCTTTTATCATACATCAACAAAACAATTTCAAAATACTAAGGGTTCTGGAAACTATGGTGGTGGAGTGGAAAGACTTTCTGAGTTAAGCTTGGATTCATTCTTGTGTGTTTCACTACTTGCTCTCCAACCATGGACGTACTAATTTACTTCTCTGCATTCCCTCAACTGTAAATCTGTGACAGTAATAATAAACTCACAGTGTCACAGTGGATCAGAAGAGACATACATTCAAAGGACCTAACAGTGTTTGATGCAAAATGTGTTCTCATTAATGCTAGTCCGTTTTCCTGTAAATTTTCTTAGCACTCTAGATGAAATTCCTTAGAAATTTATTAAGTAGTTAGTTTCATCATAACAATTTAGGATTAGCATGAGTCTGGGAAGAAAGCAGATGGACTTGACAAACTAAACCAGCTCACTAGCTTAAAAAAAGCAAGGAGGCTAATTGCTGAAAATCAGCCATTGGGGCAAGTCACAACATTCAAAGGAGAAAGTAATTTAACATTAATCTTAGGTAGATAGTATAGGGTAATATGCATTTAATTAACTGTTGCTTAATTGGCTGGGTGAAGTATTAGAAAAGAGAATATAGTCAGGCAATGTGTTGAAATCCAGAGATCAGGTATTTTATATCTAGGAGAAATGTCCATGGAAAGTACCAGGCAGTACCTCAGAGTGAGTTTTAAAGGCAGAACTTTAGTCCCTGGTATAAACTACCATGAGGCTCCTAATGGACTGAGGTGATGTAGGCACATTACTCTATTTTAGTACTTACTACATTTATTGTAATGACTTTGGTAGGTCTTATTTATGGCCTTAGGTAGTATTTATTTTTGTATCTCTAATTCCCAGCCTATCTGTTTCAGAGTAAGAACCAGATTTCTATTTGTCGAATGGATAATTGAAGGTATACTTGTAAAGAACCACCAAGGAAGGGGCTTGGTTCTTATCCTGGGTAAATGTGAGTAGGTGGAAATGAAATCCTTAACTAAAAGAGAGTGAGCCATTACAGAAGCCTAGAATAGAAGCCAAATCATTAGAGTAATTCATCTGGGTCAGAATGATACAAAAGTTAACTTGGTTCTGGTCAATATAGGGGAATTTTATTTTGCCAGTGTAACCTAAGTTTATTTTAGAATGGATTGTAAGAAGATGAGGTTTGTTTTAACTAATTCAAGATAAATATGAAATCTAGGGAATAAATAAGCCTACCTATGAGGAGATCAATGACGTCTTTCATCTAGGAAGCAAGAGAAGTCAGCTAATGTATAATTAAGGTGTTGTGAGGGATTGATGCATATATAAATATTTAAAAATCAACTCAGTTGCTGATAATTATCAATTAGTCTAAGCTATTTGTGCTGTTGTAACAGACTAACAAACCTGAAATCTCCGTGGCCTAAAACTAATTTCAAATCTTAGTGACTCTAAACAACCAAGGTTTATATTTCTTGCTCAAGTTCCACGTCCTTCATGGGTCAATGCTTTAATCAGTGTTCTCCAGAGAAACAGAACCAAATAATTTAGATAAATAGATAGATAGATAGATAATATATAATTTTTATAGGAATTGGCTCACATAATTATGGATACCAAGAAGTACCATGGTCTGCCATCTGCAAGATGGAGAAACAGGAAAGCTGCTGGTGTATTTTAGTCCAAGTCCAAAGGCCCAAAAATTGGGAGGAGGGGGGCAATAGTGGAAGTCCTGGTCTGCGTTCAAAGGCCCAAGAACAAGGAGCACCTGTGTCTGAGTGCAGGCAGAGATGGATGTCCCAGCTCAAGCAGAGAGAGTGAATTTGCCCTTCCTCCACCTTTTTGTTCTACTGAGGTCCTCAATGGATGCAATGATGCCCATGTACATGGGTGGGGGAGATCTTCTTTATTCAGTTTACCAATTCAGATGCTACTATCTCCTGGAAACACCCTCACTGAGACACACCAAAAAATGTTTTACCAGTTATCTGGGCATTCCTATGCCCAGTCTGCTTGACACGTAAAATTAATCATCACAGCCAGCAAAAGCATCTCAGTTTATAGTTATCCCTCAGGAACCCAGGCTAACTGAACCATTATAACAAATATTGCCAGTTTCTCTGATAGAGAGAAAGGAGCTCTGCAGGATCTTGCTAAAGTCTCAGCCCAGGTTCTTTATACAGAAGAGGGCACATGGCTCCACTCACCCACTGGAGATGACAAAGTGTGATTCAGACACATTCACATGAGGAAAGCAGCATCAATGAATACAGACGAGATGGTAAAATCCTAATCAGTTCCATAGAATTGTTTTCAAGTTTCGTTATTTACTTTTTAAATGCAATTCATTTCTGTATAACATTAATAAACAACAGAAATAGACATTAATGGAGTGAGACTTCGATTAAAAAACATATAAGTCTGTTTTGTCCCTAGCATATTTCCTCCCAGACGGCGCTAGAACCATTCTGGGGAACAAACTGGGACAGCTGCTCTGGCCCATATGCTCTTATATACAGGGAAGGCTAAATGAGCAAGGGAAAAAGATCGGTAGTAATTGCTCACTTCACCAAACTCTTCTCTACTTCTCTTTCAGGATTTATCACTTTCTATCTGTGACATTTCACTAATTTTTACGTGTGACCTTTTATGTATACTTCCAATATTTTTCTTATTTATGTGTAAATTATGTTTATTATGATGTTATAGAGTTATTAATTTATGTATTATTTAATACGTAATATGTTTATATGTTCCTCATACATGAATGCTAGACGTTAAGATCCAGCATTCTTCTCATTGCTGTACCAAATGTGTAGCAAGTAGCTCTGATAGTTTGGGCTACATTACCTCTCCATCTTGCCAAATTTACAGATTATTTCCACTTCTAGCAGTATATCCTTACATATTATAATCTTTCTGAACTGAAGATTTATAGTCATATTTTCAATATCCTTTTACATTCTACTCTCAGAGTTTACAATAAAATACAAGCTTCTGTGTGCTTCTTTTGAAATCTGAAAAGACAAGTATTTTGATAGGCCTAAAAAATCCAGAAGTTTAAATCAAATCCTGAAAGCAGATCATGCCAACAGTGATCTACAGATTCTGAGACAATGTAAGTTTAGAAAATGTTGAAATGCAAATATTGCATAATAAAAGTTTTATGAGACCAACTCCCACACCATCACTGTTTTCATGTCTTTGCTTAATATTTTAAATCCAACAATAAATATTAAAAAAATTCCACCATGAATCTCTTTATCTTCATGTATTTAAATCATTGTTTTGAAACGCAGAACTGTGGGGTTCACATTGTACTCAAATTCTCAAATGCAATACTAACATTGGCCAATAGATGCCCTAAGAGATCTCTTAAACACAACAACTCTAAGAATTAAAATTATCTGTTTGAGCTTCAGTAAGTTCTTAAACTTTATTTTCACAGTTCAGTTATACTTGTGAAAGGGCATATTTTTAGATTCCAAACACTCCTAAGATCACTAAATACCAAATTACCTCCCCTGGACCCTGAGTATTAAAATAATAGAAAAAAGAAAAGGGAAATTTTCCAGAATTTAAAAAAAAAACTACAGTGAAGGTATTTCTAATTTCAATAAATGCAGTCAAAATTATAGTGCATAAATATCACTCTAAGGTTAATTTATTCATAGAGGATAAGGTTGAGTTGTAAAGCATTTGGTTGAATTAGCTGATACATTTAGATTTTTCTGGTTTCACTACAATTTCTATTATTTTCGATAACAAAACGATTAGAGTGTGCATTGAGCTCAATTAATAGAAGTTATTTTAACTATAGTTCTCTACTTTTAGGTTTTTTAACATTAAAGTTTACGCATAAAGGAAGATTACTCAGATTATATTTATTATATAAATCTGGGAAAATAGAATTATGTTGTTTCCTCTCCACCTTTAGTTTATGAAAAATTACTCAGAGTTTTTTTTCTATTAAGCCAAGTACTAAATGATTTTCCTGTAGGTTTATATCAATATGTGGCATCTTCCTAATGAGGCTATCCCAAATTGAATAGACATATGGCCATATAAAAAAAATTTAAATTATTCAGTTACACTTACTATAAACATATTTCCTTGAATCTTCATTTTATTTCATACTCCCTTTTAGAGAACAACACATTTTGACACGATCCCTATGAGCCTGAGAATTTTATGTATGGACATGTTGATAGATGACAGTTTTATTGAGAGCTCTTATTCCCATTGTTTTCAGACTAAAAAAGAAAAAAAAATTCTTTAAAAAGTCAAAACAGAAAGATGAAATATAGCTCTGAGGAAAATGCATAGTTGTACCTCTTGGAAGTCATAGGCTGTGTCTGTATAAAGGAGCTTTTAAATGAGGAAGGTAAAAGTATGTGAAACATAAAAAACTAGATTTGATAACACAAACCTGAGTCTGGTAAATCTGTCTGTTAATGTCCATTTCCTCGATATGCTTAAAAAGTCAGTTTTACTGTTTCCTTATATGTAGAAGACAAAACTTATAAAGTTAAGAGTCCATTTTATCTTAAGATAAACATTAGATCTCTAGGTCTTTCCACACTCAGCACCCATTGTACATACCGTCTATTGTAGTCTACATTGGTCCTTTAGCCCATCAGGGTTTCATCCTGAATCTGAATTCAGAATTGTAACTTGACCTCAAATTATTAATAATAAGGGTAGCAAATAGTGTACCCCAGATTATTGACAATAATGGACAAATCTGTTCCTTAAAACCCAATCTAGATTGTTCTGTGTAATGCTGTAGGTTTTAGCTTTCTAGTTAAGCAGCACTCATCAAAACATGTTCTAGCCTTTCTCTATTCAATATTATCTCCCTATAGATTGACATCAACCAATTTCTTGAACCTATAACTTTTATCGTATTATACACTTGCATAAGTTCTTCTGGAATTTGAAAAGTGCATTTACATAGCGGGAATCAGAGTTCATATGTCCATTGGCCTGAGAATTTGAGGGATAAAATAAAGAGTTACATGCAAGTTTTAGCATGGTATTTCTGAAAAAGACTGGTAATCCTTTATGAAATGTAACATTTTGATGGTGAATTAATGATTAAAAGCTATAAAAATGTTTTTTAATGTATCTCACTGTGTGTTAAATACTAGTAAGAAAAACAAAACAAAACTGACTTTTATGTTACTCATGAAAAATGTCATAATTTATCTAAAACTAACACAATGCCCACGCAATGATAGACAGTGAAGACAAAAAAAAATCAAGCACACTCACATTTTTCAGCATGTATGGAGAGTTTTAAAAACAGAGTTAATACAATCCTATGAAAACTGTGTAGTTGATTGCAAATACCACTTAGGTCCAAAACGTGTGTGTGGGGTGTGTGTGTGTGTGTGTGTGTGTGTGTAACTCAATAGTGTTCTTCAGTCTGTAGCTTTATATGTTAGCTTTTAGGTGTTGACTCTTATATACTAAACCTTATGCCCATATTTTAAAGAAAACATGTTTGAAAGTGTTCTTTGGCGCGTGCTTCCCTACCCCCTAAATCCTGACTATGCACAAAGTGCATTTAAGGTCACAATTCTAGATTAGCTAAGAAATTTAAACATAAATTCATTATATCAAAATTGCATTGACTAACACAATATTCTTTTTAAATGTCCTATAACATGACAGATATATCACTAATACATGTTTCATTAATAAGACATTAAAATAAAAGATAGGTAATGAGAGAGACAAAGGCCCTGAGAGAGCCAGAGTGAGAAAGGAGGAAGGGAAACAAGTAATAAAAGTAAGGAAGAAAAACAGGAGAGGAAGTTGAGAGGAAATATTTTTTAAAGTGTCAAATATTCAAAAAATGTAAACATTGCATATTTAGCATTTGGAATTGCTATTAAAAGGTTAAATAGCAAGAGCTTAAATATAATTTCAGAAATTCCTTTTTCATAAGTTCTAATTGTTAAATGCAGTATCCACTCTTTAAAAACTACACACACACACACACACACACACACACACACACACACACGGTGCCAAAAAATGTATACACATTTTGAGAAAGGAAAAAACAATTAAAATTTTAATACTCGATATATACTGATAACAAAAGATGACTGCAACTCACGTTTGACTTCTGCAATTGCAAGAGGTGCTCAAAGTGGTTACCATCAGGGTCCAGACACTTCTGATTATGGTGAACTACTGCTTGAGCAACGTTGACCAAAGTGTCCAGTTGTATACATTTTTGTGGCACACCCGGTGTGTGTGTGTGTGTGTGTGTGTACATACAAAAGATGCCGAAAAAAATGTATACACATTTTATGAAAGGGAAAAATTGTATTAACATTGTAATACTCAATTTATACTGATAACAAAAGATGAATACAAGTCATGAGTATACATTTTTTTGGCACTCCTGGTATATACATCAGGAAAAAGCACAATCATCTAGAAGCTCATATTGCAGGAGAGTTGAGATCTCTAACACAGATACATTTTGTACTTATGTTTTGATCTTACTGCTCTCTTTAATTAAGGAAGGCTTGGTCATTTATGTCTACGGCATTTTTCCTGGCCCTGCTTTATTTAATTCCCCAAAATTAATAGTGAAAATTACCTAGAGAAAAGTAGTGAATATTTGCTTTTCAAAATAAGCATGTTCTTAATTTGCAGCAAACCTTCTCATAATTTATTCAAAAAGAAAAATTAACAAAGCATGCACTGTTATTATCTTTAGAGTATTTATAATTCTAATATACTACAAACACATTAGAATAATTACTATTTGAAAGCAGCTTGCAAAATTTGGTGACACTACACAAGTCCAAAAATAGAGAACCAGAGGCAATTTGATTAAAAGGTTAACATTTCGTACAAGTATAAATACACACACACACAAGACAACAACACAATGAGCTTCATAATTTTTGTGTGGTACATTTTAATACGTTCATGTAGATTACCTAAATTAAAACCCTTAATAGATGTTGGTTACTCAGCT
>NW_027423965.1:0-12714 GCF_036562045.2 Rhinolophus sinicus | reverse complement strand
AAAGCAGAGGTGATAGGGGACAGCCCTGTCATGTTTCTGAACATAGAGCAAAGGGCTTCAGTTTTTCACCATTAATTATGATACTAGCTGAGGGTTTGTCATATATGGTCTTTATTATGTTGAGGTATTTTCCTTCTGTGCCTATTTTATTAAGTATTTTAATCACAAATGGATGTTGTACTTTGTCACTTTTTCTGCATCTATTGTTGTCATCATATGGTTTTTGTCCTTTACTTGGCTTATGTGGTATCACATTGATCGATTTGTGATGTTGAACCATCCTTGTGCCCCTGGGATGAACTCCACTTGGTCATGTTGTATAATTTTTATAATGCATTGTTGAATTCGATTTGCTAGAATTTTGTTTAGGATTTTTGCATCGGTATTCATCAGAGATATTGGTTTGTAATTTTCTTTTTTTGTGCTATCCTTACGATGTTTTTGTATCAGGGTTATGGTTGGCCTCATAAAAATCATTTAGGGAGTATTGTCTCTTCCTCATTTTCTTTGGAAGAGTTTGAGTAGAACAGGCATTAGATCCTCTTGGAATGTTTGGTAGAATTCACTAGTTAAACCATCTGGTCCTGGACTTTTGCTTTTGGGAAGGTTTTGGATGACTGATTCAATTTCGTACTGGTGATCGGTCTGTTTAGATTTTCCAATTCTTCATGGTTCAGCCTAGGAAGGCTATATGTTTCTAAGAACTTGTCCATTTCCTCTAGGTTATTGAATTTGGTGGCATATAGTCCTTCATATTATTCTTGGATGATCCTTTGTATTTCTGTGGTGTCCGTGATAACTTCCCCTCTTTCATTTCTGATTTTGTTAATCAGTGTCTTCTCTCTTTGTATCTTAGTGAGTCTAACCAAGGGTTTGTCAATTTTGTTAATCTTTTCAAAGAACCAGCTCTTTGTCACATTAATTTTTTATATTGTCTTTTTGTTCTCTATTTCATTTAGTTCTGCTCTGACTTTTGTTATTTCCTTCTTCTGTGACCTGGTGTTTCATTTGTTCTTCTTTTTCTAGTTCTTTAAGGTGTAACGTGAGGTTATTTATTTGGGATTTTTCTTGTTTCTTGAGATAGTCCTATAATAATATAAATTTCCGTCTTAAAACTGCTTTCGCTGCATCCCCAAAATTTTGGTAGGATGTATTTTCATTGTCATTTGTTTCTATGTTTCTTTTGATCTCTCCTCTTATTTCTTCTTTGACCCAGTCATTCTTTAGAAGTATGTTGTTTAATCTCCATGTAGTTGTGTTTTTCCTGCTTTCTTTTTGCAGTTGATATCCAATTTCAAAGCCTTGTGATCAGAGAATATGCTTGATATGATTTCAATCTTCTTAAATTTGCTGAGGCTGGTTTTATGTCCCAATATATGGTCTATCCTTGAGAATGTTCATGTACACTAGAAAAGAATGTATAGTCTGATGTTTCTAGGATGAAGTGCTCTATAAATGTCAATTATGTCCATTTCATCTAATGTGTCATTTAGGGCTGCTATTTCTTATTTATTTTCTGTTTGGATGATCTATCCATAGCTGTCAATGATGTATTTTCCCTAGTATAATTGTGTTTTGGTCAATTTCTTCTTTTAGTTCTGATAGTAGTTGCTTGGTATATTTCAGTGCTCCCTGATTGGGGGCATAAATATTGATGACTGCTATGTCTTCTTGTTGTATAGTCCCCTTTACCATTATGAAATGTCCATCTTTGTCTCTTGTTATCTTTTTCACCTTGAAGTCTGTTTCATCTGACATCAGTATAGCTACACCTGATTTTCTCTGGATACTATTTGCTTGGAGTGTCAATTTCCACCCTTTCACTTTGAGTCTATGCTTGTCCTTGTAGCTGAGATGTGTCTCTTGGAGACAGCATATGGTTCGCTTTAGTTTTTTGATCCAATCTGCTACTCTGTGTCTTTTTATTGGTGAGTTCAGTCCATTGACATTTAGGGTGATTATTGATATGTGAGGATTTCCTGTCATTCTATCTTTGGTTTTCTGGTAAGACTGTGTCTCCATTGTTTCTTTGCCTTTTTGTGGTTGTCTATTATTTCTGTGTGGTGGTACTCTATGATTTTTTCCCTCTGTTTCTTCTTTTATTACATTATATATTTCAGTTCTGCATTTTTTTGAGTTGTTACTGTTAAGTTTATACAAAAAAGAGAGTTTTTTATTTAGAGTATTCCATTTTCTTCAGCATGCTTACTTTCTCCATTCCTGTATTCTCGCTCAGGACTTTACTCTCCCCCCTTTTATGTTTTGCTTGCCACAAATTATACCTATTTATGCTGGTCGAATAGCCTTCTTCAGTATTTCTTTTAGTGCAGGTCGTGTGTGAGAAAATTCCCTCAGCTTCTGTATGTCTGGAAAAGTCTTTATTCCTCCTTCTTGTGTAAATGATATCTTTGCTGGATATACTATTCTTCAGTCATAATTTCTCTCTTTGAATAGTTTGAATTTTTGATTCCACTCCCTCGTGGCTTGTAAAATTTCTGCTGAAAAATCTGATAATAATCTAATGGGCTTTGCTTTGTAAGTTACTGTCTTCTTTTCCCTGGCTGCCTTGAGGATTCTTTCTTTGTCGATAATTTTTTTTTTCTAGTCAAACAAATTTTTATTAGTTTCAGGTGCACAAGACATAGTAACACTTACACGTTTATCATTTATATCCCTCACACTGTGTGAACCCCCCTCCCCCATCCACTATCCTTCTGACATCGAACAGAGACATTACATTTCCACTGTCTCTATTCCTAATGCTGTACTCCACTTCATATATATATATATATATATATATATATATATATATATATATAATTATAGTTGGCATTCATTATTGTTCAGCTTCAGGTGTACAGTGCAGTGATAAGGCATCTACATCATCCCTGAGGTTGTCGCCCAAATGGGACATGTGTCCATCAGATACCCTACAAAATTTTTACAACATTATTGATTATGTTCCCCAAATTAATTTTCAAAAGTCCGTGGCCATCTTGTGGTTACCAAATGTTTTCTAATCCGCTCACCTTCCCCCTCATCCCCACCCCCCCACCCATCTAGCAACCCTCAGTTTTTCCTCTATGTCTCCAAAACTGTTTCTGATTAGTTCATTCACTTATTCTTTTTTTATTATTATTAAATTTATTGGGGTGACGATTGTTAGTAAATTTACATAGATTTCAGGTGTACAATTCTGTACTACATCATCTATAAATCCCATTGTGTGTTCAATTTTCACCTTTCTTTTATTTTTTTTATTATTATTATTATTATTATTATTTTTTTTTTTTAAGGAGTGTATTCCAACACATTTATTTGTTTACTGGCTAAATACTCCCTCAGACAGTGCCATGTGAGCTGGTGCATTGTTGTGATGCAAGAGCTATGAATTATTGGTGAAAAGTTCAGATCCTCTAACTGTTTCACACAGCTGTCTCAGCACTTCCAAATAGTAAACCTGATTAACAGTTTGTCCAGTGAGTACAAATTCATAATGAATAATCCCTCTGATATAAAAAATGGTTAGCAACATTGTTGCAACAACTTCGCTTACTTAATGTCAGGCCTTGTTTAATACATAGATTATACATATACAGAATATAAATTATATATAGACTATATATTATATAGAGAGAATAGATACAGAAGTATCTATTCTAAATTTTACACCAATAAATAATTTATATCATCAATACTAACATTTCATTTCCATCATTGTTTTCTATATAGATATATCTTCAAGAAAAGAGAAACATCTATAGCGTGATGAGTGATTAGTATTTTCTTTACATATTTTTTTTTTTTTTTATTAATTAGTTTCAGGTGCACAAGACAAAGCAAAACTTAGACATTTATCATTTATATCCCTCACACTGTGTGAACCCCCCTCCCCCCATCCACTATCCCTCTGTACGTTCCCAAAACCTCTCACCTTCCCCTTATCCCCACCCCCCTGCCCATCTAGCAACCCTCAGTTTTTCCTCCATTTTTCCAAAACTGTTTCTGATTAGTTCATTCACTTATTCTTTTCTTTAGATTCCACATATAAGTTAGATCATATGGTATTTGTCTTTCTCTTTCTGACTTATTTCACTTAACATAATGTTCTCTAGGTCCATCCATGTTGTTGCAAATGGTAAGATTTCTTTCTTCTTTATGGCTGCGTAATACTCCATTGTATAAATGTACCACAGTTTCTTAATCCAGTCATCTACTGATGGGCATTTCGGTTGTTTCCAGGTCTTGGCTATTGTATATAGTGCTGCAATAAACATAGGAGTGCATAAAGATTTTGAATTGGAGTTTTGGATTTCTCCGGATAGATACCTAGGAGTGGGATTGCTGGATCATAAGGTAGTTCCATTTTCAGATTTTTGAGATATCTCCAAACTGTTTTCCATAGTGGCTGCACCAGTCTGCATTCCACCAACAGTGCACCAGCGTTCCCTTTTCTCCACATCCACGCCAGCACTTGTTGTTTGTTGATTTATTGATGATAGCCATCCTGACTGGGGTGAGGTGGTATCTCATTGTGGTTTTTTTTGCATTTCTCTAATGGTTAGTGAGGTTGAACATTTCTTCATATGTCTGTTTGCCATCTGTGTGTCCTTTTTAGAAAAATGTCTCTTCATGTCCTCTGCCCATTTTTAATTGGGTTGTTTGTTTTTTGGAGTTGAGTTGAGTGAGTTTTTATAAATTTGTGATATTAACCCCTTATCAGATATATCATTGGCAAATATCTTTTCCCAATCAGTAGGATCCTTTTTGTTTTATTGATGGTTTCCTTTGCTGTGAAAAAGCTTTTTAGTTTGATGTAATCCCACATGTTTATTTTTCTCTTACTTCTCATGCGAGGGATATATCAGTAAAAATCTTACTCGGTAATGTCTGTGAAGTTTCTTCCTATATTTTCTTCTAGGAATTTTATGGTTTCAGATCTTACATTTAAATCTTTAAGCCATTTTGAATTTATTTTTGTATGTGGTGTAAGGAGGTGATCCAGCTTCATCTTTTTGCATGTGTCTGTCCAAGTTTCCCAGCACCATTTATTGAATAGACTGTCTTTACCCCACCATACATTCTTGCTTCCATTGTCATAGATTAAATGGCCATATAGGCATGGATTTATTTCTGGACTCTCTATTCTGTTCCATTGATCTATGGGTCTGTTTTTATGCCAGTACCATGCTGTTTTGATTACTGTAGCCTTGTAGTATAATTTGAAGTCAGGTATTGTTATACCTCCCACTTTGTTCTTATTTCTCAAGATTGTTGAAGATATCCGGGGTCTTTTGTTATCCCATATAAATTTTAGGATTATATGTTCTATTTCTGTGAAAATGTCATTGGTAGTTTGATAGAATTGCGTTGAATATATATATTGCCTTAGGCAGTATGGACATTTTAACTATATTAATTCTTCCTATCCATGAACATGGTATGTGTTTCCATCTATTTGTATCTTCTTTCATTTCTTTCTTCAGTGTCTTATAATTTTCTGAGTACAGATCTTTTACTTCTTTGGTTAAATTTATTCCCAGGTATTTTATAGTCTTTGGAGCAATTGTAAATGGAATTGCTTTTTAATTTCTCCTTCTGATGTTTTATTATTGGTATATACAAATGCAACTGATTTCTGAATATTAATTTTGTATCCTGCTACTTTACTAAATTCATCTATCAGCTCTAATAGTTTCTTGGTGGAGTCTTTAGGGTTCTCTAAATATAGTATCATATCATCTGCATATAATGACAGTTTTACTTCCTCCTTACCGATTTGGATGCCTTTTATTTCTTTTTCTTGTCTGATTGCTGTGGCTAGAACTTCCAGCACTATGTTGAATAGAAGTGGAGAAAGTGGGCAGCCTTGCCTTGTTCCTGATTTTAAGGGGAATGGTTTTAGTTTTTCCCCATTGAGTATGATGTTAGCTGTGGGTTTATCATATATGGCCTTTACTATGTTGAGATATGATCCCTCTATTCCCACTTTCTTAAGGGTTTTTATCATAAATGCCTGCTGGATTTTATCAAATGCTTTTTCTGCATCTATTGATATGATCATGTGATTTTAACTTTTCATTTTGTTAATGTGGTGTATCACATTAATTGATTTGTGGATGTTGAACCACCCTTGCATACCAGGGATGAATCCCACTTGATCATGGTGTATAATCTTTTTAATATATTGCTGAATTATGTCTGCTAGTATTTTGTTGAGGATTTTTGCATCTATGTTCATTAGCGATATCGGCCTGTAGTTTTCTTTTTTGTGGTGTCTTTGTCTGATTTTGGGATCAGGGTGATAGTGGCTTCAGAAAAGTGTTTGGGAGTCTTCCTCCTCTGGATTTTTGGAAGAGTTTGAGGAGAATAGGTGACTAATTCTTTTTGAACGTTTTCTGTAAAATTCACCTGTAAAGCCATCTGGTCCAGGGCTTTTGTTTGTTGGGAGATTGTTGATTACTGATTCAATTTCCTTGGTGGTAATCAGTCTATTCTGTTTCCCATTTCTTCTTGAGTTAGCCTTGGAAGGTTGTATGCTTCTAGAAAATTGTCCATTTCTTCCAAATTGTCTAATTTGTTGGCATACAGTTGCTCATAGTAATTTCTTAGTATTTTTTTTTGTATTTCTGTGGTGTCCGTTGTCACTTCTCCTCTTTCATTTCTGATTTTATTAATTTGGGTCCTCTCGCACATTTTTTTGATGAGGCTGGCTAAAGGTTTGTCAATTTTGTTTATCTTCTCTAAGAACCAACTCTTGGATTCATTGATCTTTTGTATTGTTTTTCTGGTTTCTATTTCATTTATTTCCGCTCTGATCTTTATTATCTCCTTCCTTGTACTCCCTTTGGGCTTATTTTGTTGTTCTTTTTCCAGATCCCTTAAGTGTGAAGATAAACTGTTGATTAGTGATGTTTCTTGTTTCTTTAGGTAGGCCTGCAGTGCTATGAACTTCCCTCTTAGGACTGCTTTCGCAGCATCCCATAGATTTTGGGTCGTTGTATTTTCATTTTCGTTTGTCTCGAGATATCTTTTGATTTCTTCCTTGATCTCCTGTTTGACCCATTCATTATTTAGTAACATATTATTCAGCCTCCATGAATTTGTGTGTCTTCCAGTCTTTTTCCTGTAGTTCATTTCTAATTTCATAGCACTGTGGTCAGAGAAGACAGTTGGTATGATTCCAATTTTCTTAAATTTATCCAGACTTGCTTTGTGGCCTAACATATGGTCTATCTTGGAGAATGTTCCATGTGCGCTTGAGAAGAACGTGTATTCTGCAGCATTGGGGTGGAATGCTCTGAAAATATCGGTTAAATCCAAGTGGTCCAATGTGTCATTTAAGGCTGTTGTTTCCGTATTGATTTTCCGTCTGGAAGACCTGTCCCTTGTTGTCAGAGGTGTGTTGAAGTCCCCTACTATGATAGTGTTACTGTTGATCTCCATCTTTATGTCAGTCAATATCTGTTTTATATATTTAGGTGCTCCTATGTTGGGTGCATAGATGTTTACTAGGGTTATATCCTCTTGTCGAATTGATCCCTTTATTATTATATAGTGTCCATCTTTGTCTTTTAATATTTTCTTCATTTTAAAGTCTATTTTGTCAGAGATAAGTATTGCAACTCCAGCTTTTTCTCATTTCCATTTGCATGGAATATCTTACTCCAACCCTTCACTTTTAGCCTGTGTGTGTCTTTTGATCTGAGGTGAGTCTCTTGTATACAGCATATACAAGGGTCTTGCTTTCTTATCCATTCAGCCACCCTATGTCTCTTGATTGGAGCATTTAAACCATTTACATTTAAAGTGATTATTGATAAGTACATAGTTATTGCCATTTTTAAATTTGTAGTTAGATTGTTTTCATCTTTCTTCTATTTACAGAAGTCCTTTTAGTATTTCTTGCAATGCTGGCTTGGTGGTAATGAATTCCTTTAGCTTATTCTTTTCTGGGAAGCTCTTTATCTCTCCATCAACTTTAAATGATAGCCTTGCTGGATAAAGCAACCTAGGTTGTAGGCCTTTGTTTTCCATCACTTTGAGTATCTCCTGCCACTCCCTCCTGGCCTTCAATGTTTCTGCAGAAAAGTCATTTGATAGTCTTATGGGAGTTCCCTTGTATGTAACCCTCTGTCTTTCTCTTGCTGCTTTTAGGATTCTCTCTTTGTCTTTAATCTTTGCCATTTTAACTATAATGTGTCTTGGAGTGGACCTGTTTGGGTTTATCCTGGTTGGAACTCTCTGCACTTCCTGGACTTGTATGTTGGTTTCCTTCATCAGGTTAGGGAAATTTTCAGACATTATTACTTCAAATATGTTCTCAATCCCTTGTTTCTTCTCTTCACCTTCTGGTATTCCTATGATGCATGTTGTTGCGCTTGATGTTATCCCATAGGTCTCTTAAACCATCTTCATTGTTTTTATTCTTTTTCTTTCTGTTGTTCTGTTTGGGTGATCTCTGCTAACTTGTCTTCTAAGTCGCTGATTCGATCCTCTGCTTCATCTAACCTGCTGTTAATTCCTTCAAGTGAGTTCTTTATTTCGTAACTGTGTTCTTTAGTTCTAACTGGTTGTTCGTTATGATTTCTACATCCTTCTTGATGTCCTCTCTAAGTTCCTTAAACATTCTTATCATCAGTATTCTGAACTCTGTCTCTGACAGTTTGGTTACCTCTGCTTCATTTAGTTCCATTTCTGAAGGTTTCTTCTGTTCTTTTATTTGGGAATGTTTCTTTGTTTCCTCATTCTGGCTGACTCTCTGTGTTTGCTTTGATGTATTAGGTAGATCCCCTAGAGTTCTTAGTTCTTGCTGGCTTATCTTATGTAGTATGTGTCCTTTATATTTGACTTGCACTACTTCATTCTTCTCCTCTGCGTGTGCTCCAAAGGTGACTCTTGTGTTGTGTATATTGTCCTGCAAGTAATCCTTGCACAAGTCTCTTAGCTGTTCTGTGTGATGAGCAGAGAGTCCTTTGATGTGTTATATGTCCCGTTTGTGATAAGATCCAGAGGAGAACTCAAAAAGTGCGCCCTGCTGCCGCCATTCCTATGACCTTTGTCATTAATTTTTTACCGCTTCAATACAATGTTCCTTGGTGAAGGCCTGTTGGGGTTGAGGTAGTTAGGTGTTCTATTTGTTTCTTGGATCCGAACATCCAATTCTATGCACAAGTTTGTGAAGTTCTCATCAACTATTTGTTTTAATATGCTCTCTGTTCTCTTCTCTCTTTCTTCTCCTTTTGGTATACCCATTATTCTTATATTGCTCTTTCTGATGGAGTCAGAAAGTTCTTGCAGAGTTCTTTTGTTTCTTTTCAGTCTCAAGTCTCTTTCTTCTTCCATGCGTGTCATTTCCAGGTTTCTGTCTTTGATGTCACTGATTCTTTCCTCCATCTGGTCAACTCTAGTGTGTAAGTTGGATATTTCATTCTTTGTGGAGTTCTTAATCTCCAGAAATTTTAATTGTTTCTTTTTTAAAATTTTAATCTCTTTCGTAAAATGCTCATGTTGTTCTTTGATTGTATTTCTGAGTTCATTAAACTGCCTGTCTGTGTTTTCTTGCATCTAGTTGAGTTTTTTCAGTACTGCAATCTTGAATTCTCTGGCATTTAAGTCACATATTTCCATGTCTTTAAGTTCATTTTTTGTAGACTTTTCATTGTCTTTCTGAGCTGTCTTGTTACCTTGGTTATTCATGGCTATTAATCATTTATTATTTCTCTTCCTGGACATCTACAGGAGTTGGTTCTGCAACAGGCTGATAGAAAGAGGACTTTCTTTTGTTTTCCAGTAGGTGTTTGTAGAATGTTTTATTTCGACTCCAACTGCAGCATTTTATTCTCTCTCACACTGTAGTGTTATATTTTCCCTGCAATATTCTGGCATCTCACACAATGTGGGGATTCCCTGGAAGGCAGGCTTGTCCTCTGAACTCTTTGGCTGGATCATCGGGCACCACCTCTGTATGGGGATTGTGGAGAGCTTCTGAAGTTCCAAAGCTCTTCCTGCACCAGATTCAGAGCCCATGTGTTTCAGCCCCACTGTTTACTCCTGCAGAGATCCGCCCATTAGGTGGGAACTGGGGTGGGGTAGGTTGTGAGAGGTGTCCCAGAGCAGTGGTAGTGACCACCACCACAGCCAGTCCTGCTTCTGCGGCTCCCTCCCCTTTGCCAGAACTAGTTTGCTGTGAATCCATGTTGCAGACCACAGTTATTAGAACTGCACATATTCTGTTCTTTCGATCTGACAGTGCTAGTGTTCTGCTTCTAGCACTGGGTATGTGGAGGAGGGAGGAGCTCTGGGAGGGTAGGGAGGGGGCGGCTAGGCTCAGTGCCTAAGGCTTCCATTCTCTGCTTGGCAGAGAAGGCTTAAACCTCTGTTTTCACCATTCTTCCTTTAGTCTTTGCTCCAAGGTCTCTGCCATGAGTGTTGGGTTCAGCCTTATTATATCCTGTTCCGTTTGTCCTGTGGGCCATAAGTGGAGTGCTAGCAATCCAAGTTCTTCCCTCTCTGGCAGTTGCGGTAATTCCGGAATGCAGTGAGCTCACACCAAGCTAGGTCTGTGCCCTGCGCCCGCACGCCCCGTCTCCGCCCTTCTCCCTTCCCTCCTACCCTGCTCGTGCAATTTGCCCACCTTTAGATGATTTCAGTAGTGTGCCTCTTAGTCTTGCCTGTCTGCTGCCCATGGAGTCCTTTGTGGAGTTATAGTTGTTCAGTTTGTTGTAAATTTTAGGGGAGATTTCAAGGGGCTCATCTCATGCCACCAGTTTTATTATGTCAGCAGAGGTTCTCAATCTGAGTTTAATGCAATCCATAAACCCTTTGAAACTGCACGTAACATTTTGTGGGTAGGTGTACATCTGCTTCTTTCCTGAGAGAATACATAGCTTTTATTGGATTTCCAAAAGGGTCTATGGCCCCAAGGAGACTTGCAACAACTTCTCTGTCTGAAGGAACTTGAAGTAACCTGTCATGTTTCCTTTATGTTTGGAAGGCATTAATTTCTAGTGTCCTACCCCTCCCTGTCTGGATATTGTACCTGCTGGCCAGTCTGATGCTTGCTACAGCCACTCTGTTTCCAAACATCTGCCTTGGATATGAGAGTGTGAGTCATTCTCCCAGAAACAATAAGTAATGAGTAATTATAATTTTTTAAAAAAATAACTACTAGAAGTAATAGCTACCATTTACTGAGTGCTTACTACATATGTACTAGGCCCTGTGTGAAATGCTTCAGACACATCGTCTCCTGGAATTCCTACAATAACCCTCTGAGGTGTGAACTGCTTTTGCAGCCAGGGCAGGTGAAATTCACAGTTGACAAGCAGAAGAGCTGGTATTCAAACCCAACCTCCCAAACTGGTGAGTATATTCTCTACATTCCTCACATTGCCTTCCCAGTAAAACAAGAGTATGAGTGTGCTTCCAGAGGTAAAATGGCCACTGTTCTTTCTTTGGTTAAAATCAGTAATGCTCCTCTGCTAATGGATCTGCTGTCAGGTTCTGCTGCCGTCAGCCTCTACTTTCTGAGCTGATGCTGAAATCTTATCTGTGGTTACTTTGTTCATTTCCATTTAAATTCATTTTCCAGAGTTAATAATGATACAAAGGTTTCCTCAACTAGTAGATCTCGAGTGAGTGACTCATCCAAACACAATTATTATGCCATCCTATTTGCCCGTCATAATTAGCTATCCATTTTAAACCTCCAAAATGCCTGTTTCGGTGGTTAATAGCAATGGAAAAATAAATCAAGGCATATATGCCAATGTGTATGTGTGGTCATTACTGCCTTATTATGTGCATCAGCTCTATTGTCCACCTCAGAGCTGTAATCATAGTTGAGCTTTCCCTTCTCCCCAGCACACTCTAGCAGCCGCCTGCTCCTGCTGTTCAACCAGTATGTGCTTAGTGAATATTAATATCAATCAGCTGAAGCCAAATCAGCTTCTCCTAAGTAAGGAAGTAAATCTGCATAAAATCAAATGAGATAATGTATGTGAAAGTACTCTATACAAATCAAGGTATTTTTATAAAATCATAATGCATTACAAAACCAAATATGAATTATTTTTCAATGGTCTGCTGTTTTAGATTAGCTGTAACATTAGCAAGTGCTCAATAAATATTTGTTCAATTGTATTGTTGAATTGAGTGAGATATTCAACAGTTGACTGTACATGGAAACAAAGAATTCCATGAAAGATTTAACAAATACTGTAGGTTAGAGCATGTAATAAATGAAGTTTAAAAGAATATAGATGACTTCGAATACAAAAAAATATATTTTATCTTTTCATTCAAGGATAGGAGACTCTCTTCAAATCTTTCCTTTTTAAAGAGTAGATGATTAGAGCTTACCTTGTTGTAAAAATCTTTTACAAGAAACTGTACAACAAGATCTTCGCTGGATTTAAATTTGAAGCAAACTGTGCAATCCTAATTAAACAATTTTTAATACTCTTCAAGATGAAAAAGATGTCAGCTCATGTCAAAATACTTTGGTCCTCGAGGTCAGGTTTGTGAAGGAGCTTTTTGATGGCTCATCAGTTTTTCTCATCCTCCATCATTTAGTAGTTTATAACTAATTTTGAAACACACTTAAGGAAAATTCTGGTTTACTTCAAGACATACTATTTGTAACAATAATACTTTTTATTTATTTAAATACAACCAACTACTTTCAGAGCTAAAACAGTCTCCATGAAAAAT
>NW_027423964.1:0-12756 GCF_036562045.2 Rhinolophus sinicus | reverse complement strand
TGAGTGAAATGATGTATAGCACTAGGGAGCTGATTAGGAAGACGATTATCAGGGTGTGGTCATGGAAGTGTAGTAGTTCTTCTATGATGGGTGATGTGGCATCTTGGAAGCCTAACTGGAAAGGGTACGCCATAGAGATATAAAGGGGTTTAACCTATAATTTAACTTTGACAAAGTTATGTAAATTTTACTAATATCTCTCTGGTGGAGAAAGACATAATGGATATGATGTTGGCTTGAAACCAATATGAGGGGGTTCGATTCCTTCCTTTCTTATTTTGGGTTTACGTAGGTAGGTTCTTCGAATGTGTGGTAGGGTGGGGGACATCCATGCATTCATTCGAGGTTGGTTGTTGTAAGTTCAACTGTCGATACTTCTCGTTTTGATGCGAAGGCCTCTCATACTATAAACACTATTAGGATTACTGCTGTGAGTGAGATGAATGACCCTATAGAGGATACTGTGTTTCATGTCGTATAGGCGTCTGGGTAGTCGGAGTATCGTCGGGGCATTCCAGATAGCCCTAGGAAGTGTTGAGGGAAGAAGGTCATATTAACCCCTACGAACATGATGAGGAAGTGGATTTTTGCTCAGGTTGAGTCTAGCGTATAGCCAGTGAATAGTGGGAATCAGTGGACGAAGCCGCCTATAATGGCAAATACGGCCCCTATAGATAGGACATAGTGGAAGTGGGCTACGACATAATATGTGTCGTGGAGCACGATATCCAGTGACGAGTTGGCTAGTACAATTCCGGTCAGGCCTCCTACAGTGAATAGAAAAATAAAGCCAAGGGCCCATAGTATAGCGGGTGATCATTTAATGTTTCCTCCGTGCAGGGTTGCTAGTCAGCTAAAGACTTTTACTCCGGTAGGGATGGCAATGATTATGGTAGCTGAGGTAAAGTAGGCTCGTGTGTCAACATCTAGGCCAACCGTGAATATGTGGTGGGCTCATACAATGAAGCCAAGGAAGCCAATTGACATTATAGCCCAAACTATGCCCATGTACCCGAAGGGTTCCTTTTTACCTGAATAATAGGTGACAATGTGGGAGATAATTCCAAACCCAGGTAGGATAAGGATGTACACTTCGGGGTGGCCAAAGAATCAGAATAGGTGCTGATACAGGATAGGGTCTCCTCCTCCAGCAGGGTCAAAGAAAGTGGTGTTTAGGTTGCGGTCAGTTAGCAGTATTGTAATTCCGGCAGCTAGGACGGGGAGGGATAAGAGGAGAAGTACAGCTGTGATTAGGACGGATCATACAAAGAGGGGTGTTTGGTACTGGGAGAGGGCAGGGGGCTTCATGTTGATAATTGTAGTGATAAAATTAATTGCCCCTAAGATAGAGGATACTCCAGCCAAGTGGAGGGAGAAGATGGCTAGGTCTACAGAAGCTCCTGCGTGGGCAAGATTTCCTGCTAGAGGGGGGTAGACGGTTCAGCCAGTTCCGGCACCTGCTTCGACTATAGAGGAGGCCAGCAGGAGTAAGAAGGAGGGGGGCAGGAGTCAGAAACTCATATTGTTTATACGTGGGAATGCTATATCCGGTGCGCCAATTATTAGGGGGACCAGTCAGTTGCCAAACCCCCCAATCATGATTGGTATTACCATAAAGAAAATTATCACGAATGCGTGGGCAGTGACGATCACGTTGTAGATTTGGTCGTCTCCTAGAAGGGCGCCGGGTTGGCCCAGTTCAGCTCGAATGAGCAGGCTTAGGGCGGTACCTACTATTCCTGCTCAGGCACCAAATAGTAAATAGAGGGTGCCGATGTCCTTGTGGTTTGTTGAAAAGAGTCAGCGGTTAATGAACATAGGTAAAATGGCCGAGTAGGCATTAGGCTGTAAATCTAAGCACAGGGGTTTGAGTCCCCTTTTTACCAAGCCCTGTGGTGGATGTTACACGTTGAATTGCAAATTCAAAGAAGCAGCTTCAACCCTGCCGGGGCTTCTCCCGCCTTTTTTCCCTACGCGGCGGGAGAAGTAGATTGAAGCCAGTTGATTAGGGTATTTAGCTGTTAACTAAAATTTCGTGGGTTGGAAGCCCACCAATCTAGAAGGGCTTAGCTTAATTAAAGTGATTGATTTGCATTCAGTTGATGTAAGATAGAGTCTTGCAGTCCTTATAGGCAGGAATTAAACGTATACTCGTTTGCTTAGAGCTTTGAAGGCTCTTGGTCTGTATTAACCTAAATTCCTAGTTCAGTGTTGATAGCATTGGGGCTAGGGGGAGTGTTAGGGTGGATAGGATGATTATTGGGGATAGATAGGTTGTTCATTTTGTGTTTTCGAATTGTCATTTAATCTTTATGTTGTTGGTGGATGGGAACATTGTTAGGGATGTGGTGTATGTTAGTCGTATATAAAAGTATAGGTTGAGTAGGGCGGTGATGGCTATTAAGGTTGGGAGGATGATACTGTCATTTTTTGTCAGTTCTTGAATGATTATTCATTTGGGCAGAAACCCTGTTAGTGGGGGTAGGCCACCTAATGAGAGTATGATGGTTAGGATAGATGCTGTTAGTAGGGGTATTTTGTTTCACAAGTGTGACAGGGATAGTGTGGTGGTTGATGAGTTGGTCATGAATAGCATGAAGGTTGTGGTTGTTATTAGGATGTATAGGATTAGGTTGAGGAGTGCCATGGTGGGGTTGTAGGTTATGATAGCTGTTATTCAGCCTATGTGGGCGATTGAGGAATATGCTAGAATTTTTCGTAGTTGAGTCTGGTTTAGTCCTCCTCAGCCTCCGACTAGGATAGATAGGATAGACATGGTGAGTAAGATGTCCAGGTTGATTGAATGTGAGATTTGATAGAGGATTGAGAGGGGAGCTAGCTTTTGTCATGTGAGGAGGACGAGGCCTGATGATAAAGGGATACCCTGTGTTACTTCGGGGACTCAGAAGTGGAATGGTGATAGGCCTAGTTTTATGGTGAGGGCTAGGGTTATGATGGCTGAGGCTGTTGGGCTCAGGATGTTTGTGACAGTTCATTGGCCGGAGTGGAGGAGGTTAATAATAATAGATAGTATGAGTAGTATGGAGGCAGTTGCTTGTGTGAGGAAATATTTGGTGGAGGCCTCTGTGGATCGGGGGTTGGAGCGTTTTATTATCATGGGGATAATAGCTAGCATATTTATTTCGAAACCAATTCAGACAAGCAGTCAGTGTGAGCTTGTTATTACGATAAGGGTTCCTAGGATGATGGTGGATGAGATTGTGGCAAAAATAATGGGGTTTATTAGTACGGGAAGGATGTGAACCAACATTTTCGGGGTATGGGCCCGATAGCTTACTTAGCTGACCTTACTTTAGAATATGGTGTAATTTGGTAGCACGGAGATTTTTGAAGTCTTAGGAGCAGGTTCAATTCCTGTGATTCTAGAAATAAGAGGGCTTGAACCTCTATAATTTACTCTATCAAAGTAACTCTTTTGTCAGACATATTTCTTATGTTTGTGGTGGGACACCGGCTGTGATTACAGGTATTGCTACGTGTCATATGCATAGGGCTAGGGTTAGGGGTAGGAAGTTTTTTCATAGGAGGTGTATGAGTTGGTCGTATCGGAAGCGTGGGTATGATGCTCGGACCCATAGGAAGGAGATGGTGAGGAGTAGGGATTTGAGTACGAAGTTGGCGGTATATAGTTCTGGCATGAATGGGTTGTGGAATGCCCCTAGGAATAGAGTGGTTGTAAAAATGTTTATTATAATGATATTGGCGTATTCTGCTAGGAAAAAGAGGGCGAATGGGCCTCCGGCGTATTCTACGTTAAATCCGGATACGAGTTCAGATTCTCCTTCGGTTAAGTCGAATGGAGCTCGGTTGGTTTCTGCTAGGGTAGAGATAAATCATATCATGGCTAGTGGCCATGATGGGAAAATGAGTCAGGTGTGTTCTTGTGTGGTGATTAGGGTGGATAATGAAAAGGACCCACTTAACAGCAAGACAGATAGTAGAATGATCGCTAGGGTTACTTCATATGAGATGGTTTGTGCCACTGCTCGTAGGGCTCCAATTAGAGCATATTTAGAGTTTGAGGCTCAGCCTGATCATAAGATGGAGTATACGGCTAGACTTGATATAGCTAGTATAAATAGGACTCCTAGGTTGAGGTTGATTAGTGGGTGTGGTATGGGTAGGGGGGTTCATATTGTTAGGGCTAGGGTAAGGGCTAAGACTGGTGCGATAATAAATATAGAGATTGATGATGTTAGGGGGCGTAGAGGTTCTTTGGTGAATAGTTTGACGGCATCGGCGATTGGTTGGAGGAGTCCGTAGGGGCCTACGACGTTCGGTCCCTTGCGGAGTTGTATGTAGCCTAATACTTTTCGTTCGATGAGGGTTAGGAATGCCACGGCTAAGAGGATGGGGACAATTAATAGTAGAAGGTTAATTATGAACATGTTGTTAGAGAGAGGAGTTGAACCTCTGGCTGTAAAAGTTTAAGTTTTATGCAATTACCGGGCTCTGCCACTCTAACGGGCCCTGTTTCTCGGGCAGGGTTATTTGTGGTTACTAGATTAAGATTAAATCATCTATTAGCTTGAAGGCGCTTTAGTAGAGTGGGCCTTGCTTCTCTTGTCCTTTCGTACTGGGAGAAGCCTAGAACAGATAGAAACCGACCTGGATTACTCCGGTCTGAACTCAGATCACGTAGGACTTTAATCGTTGAACAAACGAACCGTTAATAGCTGTTGCACCATTGGGATGTCCTGATCCAACATCGAGGTCGTAAACCCTAATTGTCGATATGAACTCTTAAATAGGATTGCGCTGTTATCCCTAGGGTAACTTGTTCCGTTGATCAAATTTTGGATCAATAAGTGATGTAATGTTTCGACTGGTTAGTCTAGACTTTAATCACTCGGAGGTTTTTTTATGCTCCGAGGTCACCCCAACCTAAATTGCTGGTCCATATAAAGGGGGGTTGAGCCCTTGTTGGGTGATAGTATATTTTTATTGGACCAGTTAATTAAACCTCCATAGGGTCTTCTCGTCTTGTTTAAGCATTCCCGCCTCTTCACGGGAAGGTCAATTTCACTGATTGGAAGTAAGAGACAGTAAAACCCTCGTGTGGCCATTCATACAAGTCCCTATTTAGGGAACAAGTGATTATGCTACCTTTGCACGGTCAGGATACCGCGGCCGTTGAACAGATGTCACTGGGCAGGCAGTGCCTCTAATACTTATAATGCTAGAGGTGATGTTTTTGGTAAACAGGCGGGGTTTGTGTTTGCCGAGTTCCTTTTACTTCTTTTAATCTTTCCTTATTGCACTCCTGTGTTGGGCTAACAACTTGCTTTGGGGTCCGGCCTTGGCTTTGGGCTATGCGTGTGTTTGTTGTTAACTATCAGTGGGGTATCCGTTCTGATATAAACTTGTGCTAGGAGAATTAGTTCTCGTTACTCATATTAACAGTATTACTTCTATTTAGTAATAGAATAGTCCAGTTGTGTACATTAGGAGTTGGCTTGTTATTTTAGGAATTAAGGTTGTTGGTTTGTTGAGCTTTAACGCTTTCTTAATTGATGGCTGCTTTTAGGCCAACTATGGTGTTGATTGTAGCTTACTCTCTAATAAAGGTTGTACCCTTTGTCTAGTGGGCTGTACCCCTCTAGACTAGTTCTTAAACTTACATAGGAATTATTGGGTTTATTCAGGTAGAGTTTAAGTTTGAACTAATATTCTGCTCTGGACAACCAGCTATCACCAGGCTCAGTAGGCTTTTCACCTCTAACTACAAATCTTCCCACTATTTTGCCACATAGACGGGTTTGCTCTGTGAAGCTGTTTGTAGGTAGCTCGTCTGGTTTCAGGGTAATTAACTTAAGGTCTCTTTGCTAATTTGTTCTAGTTAAATCATTATGCAAAAGGTAAAAGGGGTAATCTTTGCTATTTTATACTTTTAGTTATCTTTCATCATTCCCTTACGGTACTTTCTCTATAGCGCCAAGTGAGTTTTCTATCTCCTATACTTTCACGAAGGTAAATGTTTTGATTTAATTGGTTGTATTAATTAAGCTGAGTTATGGTTGGGCTAGTACTTGTTCAAAGTGTTCATTGTATGTGAAGTCTCCTGGGTGTAAGCCAGGTGCTTTGGCTTAAGCTACACTTTGATGTATCCAAGCGCACTTTCCAGTACGCTTACCTTGTTACGACTTATCTCCTCTCATATTACGGGTACGTGTTAATAGGTTTGGGTGTTACCTCTATATTTGAGGAGGGTGACGGGCGGTGTGTGCGTGCTTCATGGCCTAATTCAATCAAGCTCTTTGTTCTTGATTTACTACTAAATCCACCTTCCGCTCTTTATTTCATTGGAGCTTCCGTATGAAGTTTTAAGTGTTCTTTAAGAAGAAAATGTAGCCCATCTCTTCCCAGCTCATAGGCTACACCTTGACCTAACGTTTTTATGTCTTATGTTTGTGCTTACTGTAGTTCCTTTTTAGGGTTTGCTGAGGATGGCGGTATATAAGCTGAATTGGCAAGAGCTGGTGAGGTCTATCGGGGTTTATCGATTATAGGACAGGCTCCTCTAGGGGGTATAAAGCACCGCCAAGTCCTTTGAGTTTTAAGCTGTTGCTAGTAGTACTCTGGCGAATAATGTTGTTGTGTTGATTGTTTAGGTTTAGGGCTAAGCATAGTGGGGTATCTAATCCCAGTTTGGGTCTTAGCTATCGTGTGTTCAGAATTCGTAAAGTCACTTTCGTAGTTTACTTTTATTTTAGCTAGGGCTTTTTACGGCTTAGCTAGAATTTAACTTTATTTTTTTGCACTCTTAAACACGCTTTACGCCGTATTTCTGTTGATTTGGGTTAATCGTGTGACCGCGGTGGCTGGCACGAAATTTACCAACCCTGAGGAGTAGGTATAACTTAGTCGAACTTTCGTTCATGGCTTAATTTTATCACTGCTGTTTCCCGTGGGGGTGTGGTTAAGCAAGGCGTCATGAGCTACTTTGTAGTGTGCTTGATGCCCGCTCCTTTTAATCAGGTATGATTTAGAGGGCATTCTCACTGGGGCGCGGATACTTGCATGTGTAGTTTTACCTAGAACCAACAGAAAGGCCAGGACCAAGCCTATGTGTTTATGGAGTACTAATACTCATCTAGGCATTTTCAGTGCCTTGCTTTGATTGGTTAAGCTACATTAACAGGGTGGGTTCGGTTTGTAGTGGGCATGAAATTTTATAATTATATTTTGGGCCAATGGGGTGGGTTTGGTTTGAGGTGGGCATAAGATTTTGTAATTATATTTGGAATTGATAGGGGTGGGTTTCAGATCTAGAGGGATGGATGTCTAAGGAAAATTGAATCATTAAAGTAGTAGGTTTGTATCAAATGGCGGGGAGGCATCAGGTTAAATCACTGGGGTCTGGGAGTTTGTTGGGGTTTTGAACCATCGACAGGGGCTCTATCTCAGTTGTGCCAGTCGTGTACTTGTTCTTGTTTTTGGGGTTTGGCAAGATTTTAATAGTTGCATGTGGTGCTAGGATTTAACGGGGGGAGGGGGGGGTTTGGTGAGCCTGCCAACTTAGTGGGGATGGGTGCGCGTTGCGTATACGTTGCGTATACGTTGCGTATACGTTGCGTATACGTTGCGTATACGTTGCGTATACGTTGCGTATACGTTGCGTATACGTTGCGTATACGTTGCGTATACGTTGCGTATACGTTGCGTATACGTTGCGTATACGTTGCGTATACGTTGCGTATACGTTGCGTATACGTTGCGTATACGTTGCGTATACGTTCCCATGTCCTGTAACCATTGACTGAACAGCATCCCACCTGTGGGGTAGGTCCTTTGGGGAACTTGAGGTTTACTTCCCGTTGTCAGCTGATTGATTGTTGCTCCTAGAGTTTTATGTCATTGTACCATTCATCTTATTTACCCTTTGATTTTGATGTGCTCCCACGCATGGTTCAATTTAAGCTCAGCTACAAGTTGCTTGACTGTGTTAAGGCCTCTGACGGCCATAGCTGAGTCCAAGCATACCCCAAAAAATAAAAGATACCAAAGGCATGACACCACAGTTATGTGTCGGCATGGGCTGATTAGTCACTAACCCATCGAGATGTCTTATTTAAGGGGAAAGAGTGGGCGATTTTAGGTGAGATGGTCCTGAAGAAAGAACCAGATGTCGTTTACTCCCCAGTTCTAGAAACCCCCACGGTTTATGGGCCCGGGGCGAGAAGAGGGGTCCTTCTCGCAAGGGTTGCTGGTTTCACGTGAGTTGGTAGTCGAGAAATAACCCATTGGAGGTGATACGCATGCTGTCTGGAAATGATTTGACTTAATGGGGTATGTACGATGAACCATTATATGTACTATGTAAGATCAAGCATTCACTTTGGTCGAGGATATTCCTGTTATTAATAATAGTCGTGTGGGAGTTCCAGTTAATGTATTATGTAATATCATGATCTTACTGTACTTCTTCATATTCATGGGGTAAATAATTAATGTACGATTATACATAGTATGTACTGTATGATTTATGTACTAATTAATTGTATGCACGAATAACATAGGGGGTAGATGTGTATGTGTCGATACTGGGGAGGCACAGGGGGTTGGTTTAACTCCATTCATAAATGGTTCAAGGAATAGTTTAAGTAGAATTTCAGCTTTGGGTGCTGATGGTGGAACTTGGAGTTTCTTCCTTGAGTCTGTGGGGGAGTGTTGTTCCCTTTTCTGGTTTACAAGACCAGGGTAATGTGATATACTACATAGACTCTTCATTTTAATAGACGATTTTCTGCGATGCTTGCGAGTGGTATTAGGACTAGGATGATTAGGAAGTATAGGATGGAGGCTAGTTGTCCGATGATGATGAATGGGTGTTCAACAGGTTGGCCTCCGATTCAGGTTAGTGTTAGGAGGTCTGCTACCAGGAGTCAGAATAGGCATTGGCTTAGGGGTCGGAATGTCATGCTACGTTGTTTTGATGTGTGGAGTAGGGGGATGACGGCTAGGATGAGGATGGATAGTACTAGGGCTACTACCCCGCCGAGTTTGTTTGGGATTGAGCGTAGGATTGCGTAGGCAAATAGGAAGTATCACTCTGGTTTAATGTGGGGTGGGGTGTTTAGTGGGTTGGCTGGGGTGTAGTTGTCCGGGTCGCCTAGTAGGTCGGGGGCGAATAGTACTAGGGATAGCAGTGCTATTAGTATTAGTACAAGGCCTAGGATGTCTTTAATGGTGTAGTAGGGGTGGAATGGGATTATATCTGCGTCTGATGGGATTCCGGTTGGGTTGTTTGAGCCTGTTTCGTGGAGGAAGAGTAGGTGGACTGCGACTATGGCTGAGATAATGAAGGGTAATAGGAAATGTAGGGCGAAGAATCCCGTGAGTGTGGCTTTGTCTACTGAGAATCCTCCTCAGACCCATTCTACTAGGGTTGTTCCTACATAGGGGATGGCTGAGAGGAGGTTTGTGATGACTGTTGCCCCTCAGAAGGATATTTGGCCTCATGGAAGTACATAGCCCATAAATGCTGTGGCTATGACGGCGAAGAGGAGGATAATTCCGATGTTTCATGTTTCTGAAAATGTATAGGAGCCATAGTAGATCCCTCGTCCTACGTGTAGGAACAGGCAGATAAAGAATATGGAGGCTCCGTTGGCATGGAGGTAGCGTAGGACTCAGCCGTAGTTGACGTCTCGGCAGATATGGGTTACAGAGTAGAAGGCTGTGGCGGTGTCTGATGTGTAGTGTATGGCTAGGAAAAGGCCTGTAATGATTTGTACAGCAAGACAGACCCCTAGGAGGGATCCGAAGTTTCATCAGGAGGAAATACTTGAGGGGCTGGTAGATCGACGAATGCGTCGTTGATAATTTTGAATAGTGGGTGGGATTTGCGAATGTTGGTCATTAGTGTTTTCATAGTTGAAATACAACGGTGATTTTTCATGTCATTGGTCGTGGTTAGATTCCGCGTGAGAATAATGATGACATATATTGTATTCATTTTAAGTACTATTTTTGTTATTAGTTTTGTTGGGTTTTCTTCTAAGCCGTCGCCTATTTATGGAGGGGTGGGTTTAATTGTTAGTGGTGGGGTTGGATGTGGTATTGTGATGAGTTTTGGGGGTCTTTTTAGGATTAATAGTGTTTTGGTTGGTTTAGGGGATGCTAGTGGTGTTTGGTTATACCACGGCCATAGCTACGGAGCAGTATCCCGAGGTGTGGGTCTCTAATAAGGTTGTAATGAGGGTTTTTATTTCTGGTTTGGTTGTTGAGGTCATGTTTGTCTTGTGTGTATTAAATAGCGAGGAGTTAAAAGGCTTGCTTGAGTTAAATGGGATGGGGATTGGGTTATTTATAGTGTCGAGGATTCTGGGGTGTTTAGTAAGGAGGTAATGGGTGTGGCCGCTTTATATAGTTATGGGATGTGGTTGGTGGTTGTTACCGGGTGGTCTTTACTTGTTGGGGTAATTGTTGTTTTAGAGGTTACCCGTGGAGGGTAAGTATGATTAGGCTTAGGGCTAATGTTAGGAGGAAGGAGAGGAAGTACAGTTTGATTTGACCTTTTGGCTTGATACTAGAGTGGAGGTTTTTATTTGGAGTAGGGAGATTGACTTGGGCAGGGCATTTTCTATTCAGGTCAGGTCTAGAAGTAGGGAAGCTGTTTTTGGCTGAGGGTTAAGTTTACCAGGGGCATGAAGCGGTGTATTACAGTTGGGAAGTAGCCCAGTAGGTTGGAGAATTTGAAAGGGGCTGAGGGCTGTTTGAATTTTAGGTTTTGTGTTGCTAGGCTTAGGTCTATGGCGATGGTGAAGCCTAGCACTGTTACAGCTAGGGCGGTTATTTTTAGGTATCAGGGTATAGTTATTTGAGGTACAGTTATAGGGGAATAGTGTTGGTGATGAAAAAGCCGGCAAAGATGCTTCCTACTAGGAGTCGTTTGATGGAGTTCATTAGATAGGGGTTGTTTTCGTTGATTAGAATGAGTGTGGGGAATCGGGGTTGGCCCAGGAGTGCGAAGAAAATGATTCGGGTGCTGTACACGGCTGTTAGGGAAGTGGCGATTAGGGTAATTAGAAGGGCTCAGGCGTTGGTATATGATGTGTTAGCTGATTCAATGATTAGGTCTTTGGAGTAAAATCCTGTTAGGAAAGGCATTCCTGTAAGTGCTAGGCTACCTACGGTTAGGGCTGTGGTCGTGAAGGGAGGGTATTATATAGGCCTCCCATTTTTCGAATGTCCTGTTCGTCTCCTAGGCTGTGGATGATAGATCCGGAGCACAGGAATAGTATGGCCTTGAAGAATGCATGGGTGCAAATGTGGAGAAATGCTAGATGGGGTTGGTTGATGCCGATTGTTACTATTATGAGGCCTAGCTGGCTGGAGGTGGAGAAGGCTACAATTTTTTGATATCATTTTGGGTTAGGGCGCAGATTGCTGTGAATAGGGTTGTGATAGCTCCTAAGCATAGTACTATAGATTGGATGGTCTTGTTGTTTTCGATTAGGGGTAGAATCGGATGAGTAGGAATACCCCTGCTACGACTATTGTGCTGGAGTGGAGTAGGGCTGAGACGGGGTTGGGCCTTCTATAGCTGATGGTAGTCATGGATGGAGGCCGAATTGGGCTGATTTTCCTGTTGCGGCAAGGACGAGTCCGGCTAGGGGAGGTTAGTGTTGTTTAGGTTGAGTGAGAAGATTTGTTGTAGGTCCCATGTGTTAGTGTTGAAGAGGAATCAGGCCATGGCTATTAGGAAGCCGACGTCTCCGATTCGGTTGTACAGGATGGCTTGCAGGGCTGCGGTATTGGCGTCTGCCCGTCCATATCATCATCCAATAAGGAGGAATGATATAATGCCCACGCCTTCTCATCCAATGAAGAGTTGGAAAAGGTTATTAGCGGTTACTAGAATGAGTATTGTGATGAGGAATATGAGGAGATATTTAAAGAATCGGTCGATGTAGGGGTCTAGGTGTATATATCACAGGGAGAATTCTATAATGGATCATGTGACGAATAGCGCTACAGGTATAAAGATTATGGAAAAGTAGTCTAGTTTGAAGCTTATTGAGATTTTCAGGGTTTGAATAGACACTCAGTGTCAGTTTATTAGGATTACTTCTTGCCCTGAGTGGATGAATATTATTGTTGGGACGAGGCTAATTATGAATGCTCAGACAATGGTTGTTTTCACGTAGTGTGGGTAGGTGTTGGTTTTGTGGAGGTTGAGGGTGGCGGTGATAATTGGGGTTGTTAAGATTAATAGAGAGGTCAAGATTAGGGGGTGAATAGGTTTATTACTTTTATTTGGAGTTGCACCAATTTTTGGTTCCTAAGACCAACGGATAACTACTATCCTTTAAAAGTGTAAGAAAGCCGTACTGTCAGGCACGGAGGCATGAGTTAGCAGTTCTTGCATTCTTTCTTGGTAAATAAGAATTTTCACATTCTGTTATTAGATTCACAATCTAATGTTTTAGTTTAAACTATATTTACAGTACAGGGTTCCTAGGATGATTTTGGGGTTGATGGATAGGAGGAGTAGGGGTGTGAGGTGTATGGCTATGAGGGTGTTTTCTCGTGTAAAGGAGGGAATGAGGTTGTTGATGTGATATGTGTGTTTACCTCGTTGGGTTGTAATAAGTATGTATAGGGAGTATAGGGCTGTGATGACAATGTTGGCTCCCATGAGGATAATTGATATATAAGATCATGAGAATGTGGACATCACTACGAATAGTTCTCCAATTAGGTTGATTGTTGGCGGGAGGGCTAGGTTGG
>NW_027423962.1:0-12822 GCF_036562045.2 Rhinolophus sinicus | reverse complement strand
ACCATGCCTCAGCCTCACACTAACCAACATTCAATCTTTTCCCACAACCTCCCGCCAACCGTGGACCTAAGAGTCTTAGGAGCCTAAACTTGCACCTGGCTGTAAGCAGAACCTGAACACTGTCCCATCACTCACCCTCACCCTAACCAACATACCATCCTTTAACTTCCCTCACGCGGACCAAGTTTCACGTGTGGCTGTTATCCGAAAGTCCACACTGTCCATACCCTCACCGTCATTTTAACTAACTCACCAACCCTGTTCACCCTCGGGTTAACCGAGTTCCTAACCCTCAACCGAACATTAACGTGTACCTGGATACAGGCAGTAGCCGAACACTCTCCCATCCCTCAGACTGACACTAAGGAACGATCAAACCTTTCCCATACCCTCCAGGTTACCGTGGCCCTAACAGTGTTGCGAGTCTAGAGGTACACAAGGCTGTAAATCAAAGGCAAGCCTGTCCTATTTCTCTCCCTCACCCTAACCATCATACCGACCTTAAGTAGCATCAAGATTACAGCGGCTCAAACACTGTTCCGAACATAAATGTATACATGGTTGTAGCCAACGTCCGAACAAGGTTCCATTCTTCACCCTCAACTAAAGAAATATATGAACTTTTCCCTATCCTCCCGGTAACCGAAGCTCTAACACTCATCGGACTCTAAACTTGGCTGTTATACTAAAGTCTGCCGGTCCGAACCCTCACTCTCACTTTAACACCCACCATCCCTGTCTCAGCCTTGGGCTAACCTAGGCGCTAACACTCACCCGAACCTTAATGTAAACCTGTCTGAAGGCAGTAACCGAACCATGTCCGTTCCCTAATCCTCCCACTAACCAACATAAAATCCTTTTTCATAAACTCCAGCTATCAGTGATCGTAACAGTGTTCTGAAACTAAACCTACACCTGGTTGTAAGCAGAACACGAACACTGACCCATCCCAAACCCTCACCCTAACCAACATACCAACTTTAACTTCCGTTGGGGTGAACGTGGCTCAAACACTGCTCAGAACCTAAATGTATACCTGACTGTAGGCAGCAGCCGAACACAGTTCCATCCCTCACCCTCAGCATATCAGGCATACCAACCGTTCCGTACCGTGGCGATAACCGAGACTCTAACACTCGTCTGATCCTAAATGTATACTTGGCTGTTTTCCGAACCCGTGCAATGTCGGAACCCTCACCCTCTCTGTAACTAACACACCAACACTCTCTCACACTAGGGCTAACCCAGGCCCTAAAACTGACCCGAACATTAATGAATACCTGGCCGAGGCAGTAGCTGAAACCTGTCCCATGCCTCAGCCTCACACTAACCAACATTCAATCTTTTCCCACAACCTCCCGCCAACCTTGGACCTAAGAGTCTTAGGAGGCTAAACATGCATCTGGCTGTAAGCAGAACCTGAACAGTGTCCCAACACCCACCCTCACCCTAAACAACATACCAACCTTTAACTTCCCTCACGCTGACCAAATTTAAATACTGTTTCGAACGTACTTGTCCGTTATCCGAAACGCTACACTGTCCAAACCCTCACCGTCATTTTAACTAACACACCAGCCCTGTTCACCCTCGGGTTAACCGAGTTCCTAACCCTCAACCGAACATTAACGTGTACCTGGATACAGGCAGTAGCCGAACACTCTCCCATCCCTCAGACTGACACTAAGGAACGCTCAATCTTTTCCCATACCATCCAGGTAACTGTGGCCCTAACAGTGTTGCGAGTCTAGAGGTACACAAGGCTGTAAATCAAAGGCAAGCCTGTCCCATTTCTCTCCCTCACCCTAACCATCATACCGACCTTAAGTAGCATCAAGGTTACAGCGGCTCAAACACTGTTCCAAACATAAATGTATACCTGGTTGTAGCCAACGTCCGAACAAGGTTCCATTCCTCACCCTCAACTAAACCAACATATGAACTTTTCCCTATATAACACTCCTAAACGTATACTTGACTGGTATAGTGAAGTCTGCCTGTCCGAACCGTCACTCTCACTTTAACACCCACCATCCCTGTCTCAGCCTTGGGCTAACCTAGGCGCTAACACTCACCCGAACCTTAAGTAAACCTGTCTGAAGGCAGTAGCGGAACCTTGTCCGTTCCCTAATCCTCACACTAACCAACATAAAATCCTTTGCCATAACCTCCAGCTAACAGTGATCCTAACAGTGTTCTGAACCTAAACGTACACCTGGTTGTAAGCAGAACCCGAACACTGACCCATCCCTCACCCTCACCCTAACCAACATACCAACTTTAACTTCCGTTGGGGTGAACGTGGCTCAAACACTGCTCCGAACCTAAATGTATACCTGACTGTAGGCAGCAGCCGAACACAGTTCCATCCCTCACCCTCAGCATATCAAGCATACCAACCTTTTCCTTACCGTGGTGATAACCGAGGCTCTAACACTCTTCCGATCCTAAACGTATACTCGGCTGTTTCCCAAACCCGTACAATGCCTGAACCCTCACACTCTCTGTAACAGACCAACACTCTCTCACACTCGGGCTAACGAAGGCCCTAACACTAACCCGAACCTTAATGTATACCTGTGTGGAGGCAGTAGCTGAAACATGTCCCATGCCTCAGCCTCACACTAACCAACATTCAATCTTTTCTCACAACCTCCTGCCAACCGTGGACCTAAGAATCTTAGGAGCCTAAACGTGCATCTGGCTGTAAGCAGAACCTGAACACTGTCCCGTCACTCACCCTCACCCTAACCAACATACCAAACTTTAACTTCCCTAACGCTGACTAAGTTTCAAATACCGCTCCGAACCTACGTGGATGTTATCCGAAAGTCCACACTGTCCAAACCCTCACCGTCATTTTAACTAACACACCAACCCTGTTTACTCTCGGGTGAACCGAGTTCCTAACCCTCAACGGAACATTAACGTGTACCTGGATACAGGCAGTAGCGGAACATTCTCACATCCCTCAGACTGACAATAAGGAACCTTCACTCCTTTTCCATACCCTCCAGGTAACCGTGGCCCTAACAGTGTTGAGAGTCTAGAGGTACACAAGGCGGTAAATAAAAGGCAAGCCTGTCCCATGTCTCTCCATCACCCTAACCATCATACCAATCTTTAAGTTGCCTCACGGTTACTGCTGCTCATACACATTGTTCCGAATGTAAATGTACCTGGTTGTAGGCAACATCCGAACAAGTTCCATTACTCACCCTCAACTAAACCAATATATGACCTTTTCCCTACCCTCGCGGTAACCGAGGCTCTAACACTCATCGGACTCTAAACTTGGCTGTTATGCTAAACTCTGCCTGTCCCAACCCTCACTCGCACTTTAACACACACCAATCCTGTCTCACCCTTGGGCTAACCTAGGAGCTAACACTCACCAGAACCTTAATGTAAACCTGTCTGAAGGCAGTAGCTGAAACATGTCCGTTCCTTATCCTCACACTAACCAACATTCAATCCTTTTCATAAACTCAGCTATCAATGATCCTAACAGTGTTCTGAAACTAAACGGACACCTGGTTGTAAGCAGAACCTGAACACTGACCCATCCTCACCCTCACCCTAACCAACATACCAACTTTAACTTCTGGCTCAAACACTGCTCCGAACCTAAATGTACACCTGACTGTAGGCAGCAGCGGAACACAGTTCCGTCTCTCACGCTCTACATATCAAGCATACCAACCCTTCAGTACGGTGGCGATAAGCGAGACTCTAACCCTCGTCTGATCCTAAACGTATACTCGGCTGTTTTCCAAACCCGTACAATGTCTGAACCCTCACACTCTCTGTAACAGACCAACACTCTCTCACACTCGGGCTAACGAAGGCCCTAACACTAACCCGAACCTTAATGTATACCTGTGTGGAGGCAGTAGCTGAAACATGTCCCATGCCTCAGCCTCACAGTAACCAACATTCAATCCTTTCCCATAACCTCACGCTAACCGTGGACCTGAGAGTCTTAGGAGCCTGAATGTGCACCGTGCTGTAAGCAGAACCTGAACACTGTCCCAACACTCACCCTCACCCTAAACAGCACACCAACCTTTAACTTCCCTCACGCTGACCAAAGTTTAAATACTGTTTCGAACATACATGGCCATTATCCAAAACCCTACACTGTCCAAACCCTCACCGTCATTTTAACTAACACACCAACCCTGTTCACCCTCGGGTTAACCGAGTTCCTAACCCTCAACCGAACATTAACGTGTACCTGGATACAGGCAGTAGCCGAACACACTCCCATCCCTCAGACTGACACTAAGGAACGTTCAATCCTTTCCCATACCCTCCAGGTTACCGTGGCCCTAAACGTGTTGCGAGTCGAGAGGTACACAAGGCTGTAAATCAAAGGCAAGCCTGTCCCATTTCTCTCCCTCACCCTAACCATCATACCGACCTTAAGTTGCATCAAGGTTACAGTGGCTCAAACACTGTTCCGAACATAAATGTATACCTGGTTGTAGGCACCATCCGAACAAGTTCCATTCCTCACCCTCAACTAAACCAATAATTGACCTTTTCCCTACCCTCGCGGTAACCGAGGCTCTAACACTCATCGCACTCTAAACGTATACTTGGCTGTTTACTAAACTACAATGTCTGAACCCTCACCCTCACTGTGTAACACACACCAACATTCTCTCACACTTGGCTAACCGGGCCCTAACACTGACCCGAAGCTTAATGTACATGGCTGGAGGCAGTAGCTGAAACATGTACCATGCCTCAACCTCACACTAACCAATATTCAATCCTTCCCCATAACCTCCAGCCAACAGTTGACCTAAGAGTCTTAGGAGCCTAAACGCACCTGGCTGTAAGCAGAACCTGAACACTGTCCCAACACTCACTCTCACCCTACACAACATACTAACCTTTAACTTCCCTCACTGACCAAAGTTTGAAAACTGTTTCCGAACCTACGTGGCTGTTATCCGAAAGGCCACACTGTCCAAACCTTCACCGTCATTTGAACTAACACACCAACCCTGTCTCACCCTATGGCTACCGAATTCCTAACCCTCAGCTGAACTTTAATGTATACGTGGATGCACGCAGTAGCTGAAACATGTCCCATCCCTCAGCCTCAACTAACCAACGTTCAATCCTTTCCTATAACCTCCCACCTAACCTTCCTTAAGAGCCTCCCGGACCTAGAACAGCAGGGTAAGCAGAACCTGAACACTGTCCCATCACTCACCCTCACCCTAACCAACATACCATCCTATAACTTCCCTCACGCTGACCAAGTTTCAAATACTGCTCCGAAACTACGTGGCTGTTTCTGAAATCTACACTGTCCAAACCCTCACCGTCATTTGATCTAACACCACTACCCTGTTCACCTTCGGGTTAACCGAGTTCCTAACCCTCAACCGAACATTAACATGTACCTGCTTACAGGAAGTAGCCGAACACTCTCACATCCCTCAGACTGACACTAAGGAACGTTCAATCCTTTCCTATACCCTCCAGGTTACCGTGGCCCTAACAGTGTTGCGAGTCTAGAGGTACACAAGGCTGTAAATAAAAGGCGAAGCCTGTCCCATGTCTCTCCATCACCCTAACCATCATACCAACCTTTAAGTTACCTAACGGTTACTGCGGCTCATACACTGTTCCGAATGTAAATGTACACCTGGTTGTAGCCAAATTCTGAACAAGTTCCATTCCTCACCTTCAACTAAACCAATATATGAACTTTTCGCTACCCTCGCGGTAACCGAGGCTCTAACACTCATCGGACTCTAAACGTACTCTTGGCTGTTATACTAAACTCTGCCTGTCCGAACCGTCACTATCACTTTAACACACACCAACCCTGTCTCACCCTTAGGCTACCGAGGAGCTAACACTCACCCGAACCTTAAGTAAACCTGTCTGAAGTCAGTAGCCGAACCCTGTCCGTTCCCTAATCCTCACACTAAACAACATAAAATCCTTTGCCATAACCTCCAGCTAACAGTGATCCTAACAGTGTTCTGAACCTAAACGTACACCTGGTGGTAAGCAGAACCCGAACACTGACCCAACCCTCACCCTCACCCTAACCAACATACCAAATTTAACCTACGTTGGGGTGAACGTGGCTCAAACACTGCTCCGAACCTAAATGTATACCTGACTGTAGGCAGCAGCCGAACACAGTTCCATCCCTCACCCTCAGCATATCAAGCATACCAACCTTTTCCTTACCGTGGTGATAACCGAAGCTCTAACACTCTTCCGATCCTAAACTTATACTCGGCTGTTTCCCAAACCCGTACAATGTCTGAACCCTCACCCTCTCTGTAACACATCAACACTCTCTCACACTCGGGCTAACCAAGGCCCTAACACTGACCCGAACCTTAATGTATACCTGTCTGGAGGCAGTAGCTGAAACCTGTACCATGCCTCAGCCTCACACTAACCAACATTCAATGTTTTCTCACAACCTCCTGCCAACCGTGGACCTTAGAATCTTAGGAGGCTAAACGTGCATCTGGCTGTAAGCAGAACCTGAACACTGTCCCGTCACTCACCCTCACCCTAACCAACATACCAAACTTTAACTTCCCTAACGCTGACTAAGTTTCAAATACCGCTCCGAACCTACGTGGATGTTATCCGAAAGTCCACACTGTCCAAACCCTCACCGTCATTTTAACTAACACACCAACCCTGTTTACTCTCGGGTGAACCGAGTTCCTAACCCTCAACGGAACATTAACGTGTACCTGGATACAGGCAGTAGCGGAACATTCTCACATCCCTCAGACTGACAATAAGGAACCTTCACTCCTTTTCCATACCCTCCAGGTAACCGTGGCCCTAACAGTGTTGAGAGTCTAGAGGTACACAAGGCGGTAAATAAAAGGCAAGCCTGTCCCATGTCTCTCCATCACCCTAACCATCATACCAATCTTTAAGTTGCCTCACGGTTACTGCTGCTCATACACTGTTCCGAATGTAAAGGTGTACCTGGTTGTAGGCAACATCCGAACAAGTTCCATTACTCACCCTCAACTAAACCAATATATGACCTTTTCCCTACCCTCGCGGTAACCGAGGCTCTAACACTCATCGGACTCTAAACTTGGCTGTTATGCTAAACTCTGCCTGTCCCAACCCTCACTCGCACTTTAACACACACCAATCCTGTCTCACCCTTGGGCTAACCTAGGAGCTAACACTCACCCGAACCTTAAGTAAACCTGTCTGAAGGCAGTAGCCGAACCCTGTCCGTTCCCTTATCCTCACACTAACCAACATAAAATCCTTTTTCATAAACTCAGCTATCAATGATCCTAACAGTGTTCTGAAACTAAACGGACACCTGGTTGTAAGCAGAACCCGAACACTGACCCATCCCTCACCCTCACCCTAACCAACATACCAACTTTAACTTCCGTTGGGGTGAACGTGGCTCAAACACTGCTCCGAACCTAAATGTACACCTGACTGTAGGCAGCAGCCGAACACAGTTCCATCTCTCACCCTCAACATATCAAGCATACCAACCGTTCCGTACCGTGGCGATAACCGAGACTCTAACACTCGTCTGATCCTAAATGTATACTTGGCTGTTTTCCGAACCCGTACAATGTCGGAACCCTCACCCTCTCTGTAACTAACACACCAACACTCTCTCACACTCGGGCTAACCAAGGCCCTAACACTGACCCGAACCTTAATGTATACCTGTGTGGAGGCAGTAGCTGAAACCTGTCCCATGCCTCAGCCTCACACTAACCAACATTCAATCTTTTCCCACAACCTCCCTCCAACCGTGGACCTAGGAGTCTTAGGAGCCTAAACGTGCACCTTGCTGTGAGCAGAACCTGAACACTGTCCCAACACTCACCCTCATCCTAAACAACATACCAACCTTTAACTTCCCTCACGCTGACCAAAGTTTAAATACTGTTTCGAACGTACTTGGCCGTTATCCGAAACGCTACACTGTCCAAACCCTCACCGTCATTTTAACTAACACACCAACCCTGTTCACCCTCGGGTTAACCGAGTTCCTAACCCTCAACCGAACATTAACGTGTACCTGGATACAGGCAGTAGCCGAACACACTCCCATCCCTCAGACTGACACTAAGGAACGTTCAATCCTTTCCCATACCCTCCAGGTTACCGTGGCCCTAAACGTGTTGCGAGTCGAGAGGTACACAAGGCTGTAAATAAAAGGCAAGCCTGTCCCATTTCTCTCCCTCACCCTAACCATCATACCGACCTTAAGTTGCATCAAGGTTACAGTGGCTCAAACACTGTTCCGAACATAAATGTATACCTGGTTGTAGGCACCATCCGAACAAGTTCCATTCCTCACCCTCAACTAAACCAATAATTGACCTTTTCCCTACTCTAACCGAGGTTCTAACACTCATCGCACTCAAAACGTATACTTGGCTGTTTTCCGAACCCGTACAATGTCTGAACCCTCACGCTGTGTAACTAACACACGAACACTCTCTCAAACTCGGGCTAACCGGGGACCTAACACTGACCCGAACCTTAATGTATACATGGCTGGAGGCAGTAGCTGAAACATGTCCCTTGCCTCAACCTCACACTAACCAATATTCAATCCTTCCCCATAACCTCCCGCTAGCCGTTGACCTAAGAGTCTTAGGAGCCTAAACGTGCGCCTGGCTGTAAGCAGAACCTGAACACTGTCCCAACACTCACCCTCACCCTAAACAACATACCAACCTTTAACTTCCCTCACGCTGACCAAAGTTTGAAAACTGTTTCGAACGTACTTGGCCGTTATCCGAAACCCTACACTGTCCAAACCCTCACCGTCACTTTAACTAACACACCAACCCTGTCTCACCCTATGACTACCGAATTCCTAACCCTCAGCTGAACTTTAATGTATACGTGGATGCACGCAGTAGCTGAAACATGTCCCATCCCTCAGCCTCAACTAACCAACGTTCAATCCTTTCCTATAACCTCCCACCTACCGTGGCCTTAAGAGTCTTCCGAGCCTAACGAAGCACAGCAGGGTAAGCAGAACCTGAACACTGTCCCATCACTCACCCTCACCCTAACCAACATACCATCCTTTAACTTCCCTCACGCTGACCAAGTTTCAAATACTGCTCCGACCCTACGTGGCTGTTATCTGAAATCTACACTGTCCAAACCCTCACCGTCATTTGAACTAACACACCAACCCTGTTCACCCTCGGGTTAACCGAGTTCCTAACCCTCAACCGAACATTAACGTGTACCTGGATACAGGCAGTAGCGGAACACTCTCCCATCCCTCAGACTGACACTAAGGAACGTTCAATCCTTTCCCCTACCCTCCAGGTAACCGTGGCCCTAACAGTGTTGCGAGTCTAGAGGTACACAAGGCTGTAAATAAAAGGCGAAGCCTGTCCCATGTCTCTCCATCACCCTAACCATCATACCCACCTTTAAGTTGCCTCACGGTTACTGTGGCTCATACACTGTTCCGAATGTAAATGTGTACCTGGTGGTAGCCAAATTCTGAACAAGTTCCATTCCTCACCTTCAACTAAACCAATATATGAACTTTTCGCTACCCTCGCGGTAACCGAGGCTCTAACACTCATCGGACTCTAAACTTACTCTTGGCTGTTATACTAAACTCTGCCTGACCCAACCCTCACTCTCACTTTAACACACACCAACCCTGTCTCACCCTTGGGCTAACGTAGGAGCTAACACTCACCCGAACCTTAAGTAAACCTGTCTGAAGGCAGTAGCGGAACCTTGTCCGTTCCCTAATCCTCACACTAACCAACATAAAATCCTTTGCCATAACCTCCAGCTAACAGTGATCCTAACAGTGTTCTGAACCTAAACGTACACCTGGTTGTAAGCAGAACCCGAACACTGACCCATCCCTCACCCTCACCCTAACCAACATACCAACTTTAACTTCCGCTAGTGAACGTGGCTCAAACACTGCTCCGAACCTAAATGTATACCTGACTGTAGGCAGCAGCCGAACACAGTTCCATCCCTCACCCTCAGCATATCAAGCATACCAACCTTTTCCTTACCGTGGTGATAACCGAGGCTCTAACACTCTTCCGATCCTAAACTTATACTCGGCTGTTTCCCAAACCCGTACAATGTCTGAACCCTCACCCTCTCTGTAACACATCAACACTCTCTCACACTCGGGCTAACCAAGGCCCTAACACTGACCCGAACCTTAATGTATACCTGTCTGGAGGCAGTAGCTGAAACCTGTACCATGCCTCAGCCTCACACTAACCAACATTCAATCTTTTCCCACAACCTCCCGCCAACCGAGGACCTAAGAGTCTTAGGAGCCTAAACTTGCACCTGGCTGTAAGCAGAACCTGAACACTGTCCCATCACTCACCCTCACCCTAACCAACATACCATCCTTTAACTTCCCTCACGCTGACCAAGTTTCAAATACTGCTCCGAACCTACGTGGCTGTTATCCGAAAGTCCACACTGTCCATACCCTCACCGTCATTTTAACTAACACACCAACCCTGTTCACCCTCGGGTTAACCGAGTTCCTAACCCTCAACCGAACATTAACGGGTACCTGGATAAAGGCAGTAGCCGGACACTCTCCCATCCCTCAGACTGACACTAAGGAACGTTCAAACCTTTCCCATACCCTCCAGGTTACCGTGGCCCTAGCAGTGTTGCGAGTCGAGAGGTACACAAGGCTGTAAATCAAAGGCAAGCCTGTCCCATTTCTCTCCCTCACCCTAACCATCATACCGACCTTAAGTAGCATCAAGATTACAGCGGCTCAAACACTGTTCCGAACATAAATGTATACATGGTTGTAGCCAACGTCCGAACAAGGTTCCATTCCTCACCCTCAACTAAAGCAATATATGTACTTTTCCCTATCCTCGCGGTAACCGAAGCTCTAACACTCATCGGACTCTAAACTTGGCTGTTATACTAAACTCTGCCTGTCCCAACCCTCACTCGCACTTTAACACACACCAATCCGGTCTCACCCTTGGGCTAACCTAGGAGCTAACACTCACCCGAACCTTAAGTAAACCTGTCTGAAGGCAGTAGCCGAACCCTGTCCGTTCCCTTATCCTCACACTAACCAACATAAAATCCTTTTTCATAAACTCCAGCTATCAGTGATCCTAACAGTGTTCTGAAACTAAACGTACACCTGGTTGTAAGCAGAACACGAACACTGACCCATCCCTCACCCTCACCCTAACCAACATACCAACTTTAACTTCCGTTGGGGTGAACGTGGCTCAAACACTGCTCCGAACCTAAATGTACACCTGACTGTAGGCAGCAGCCGAACACAGTTCCATCTCTCACCCTCAACATATCAAGCATACCAACCGTTCCGTACCGTGGCGATAACCGAAACTCTAACACTCTTCTGATCCTAAACGTATACTTGGCTGTGTTCCGAACCCGTACAATGTCGGAACCCTCACCCTCTCTGTAACTAACACACCAACACTCTCTCACACTAGGGCTAACCCAGGCCCTAAAACTGACCCGAACATTAATGAATACCTGGCTGAGGCAGTAGCTGAAACCTGTCCCATGCCTCAGCCTCACACTAACCAATATTCAATCTTTTCCCACAACCTCCCGCCAACCTTGGACCTAAGAGTCTTAGGAGGCTAAACATGCATCTGGCTGTAAGCAGAACCTGAACAGTGTCCCAACACCCACCCTCACCCTAAACAACATACCAACCTTTAACTTCCCTCACGCTGACCAAATTTAAATACTGTTTCGAACGTACTTGTCCGTTATCCGAAACGCTACACTGTCCAAACCCTCACCGTCATTTTAACTAACACACCAGCCCTGTTCACCCTCGGGTTAACCGAGTTCCTAACCCTCAACCGAACATTAACGTGTACCTGGATACAGGCAGTAGCCGAACACTCTCCCATCCCTCAGACTGACACTAAGGAACGCTCAATCTTTTCCCATACCATCCAGGTAACTGTGGCCCTAACAGTGTTGCGAGTCTAGAGGTACACAAGGCTGTAAATAAAAGGCAAAGCCTGACCCATTTCTCTCCCTCACCCTAACCATCATACCAACCATTAAGTTGCCTCACGGTTACAGCGGCTCAAACACTGTTCCAAACATAAATGTATACCTGGTTGTAGCCAACGTCCGAACAAGGTTCCATTCCTCACCCTCAACTAAACCAACATATGAACTTTTCCCTACCCTGGCGGTAACCGAAGGTATAACACTCGTAGGACCCTAAACGTATACTTGACTGGTATAGTAAAGTCTGCCTGTCCGAACCGTCACTCTCACTTTAACACCCACCATCCCTGTCTCAGCCTTGGGCTAACCTAGGCGCTAACACTCACCCGAACCTTAATGTAAACCTGTCTGAAGGCAGTAACCGAACCCCGTCCATTCCCTAATGGTCACACTAACCAACATAAAATCCTTTCCCACACCCTACAGCTAACAGTGATCCTAACTGTGTTCCGAAACTAAACGTACACCTGGTTGTAAGCAGAACCTGAACACTGATCCATCCCTCACCCTCACCCTAACCAACATACCAACTTTAATTTCCGTTGGGGTGAACGTGGCTCAAACACTGCTCCGAACCTAAATGTATACCTGGCTCTAGGCAACAGCCGAATGTTTCCATCAACCAGCCTCAATTTAAGCAACATACCAAGCTTTTCCCTACCGTCGCGGTAACCGTGGCTCTAACACTCTTCCGAACCTAAACGTATACTTTGCTGTTATCCGAAACCGTACCTTGTCTGAACACTCACCCTCATTTTAATTAACACACCAACC
>NW_027423961.1:0-12900 GCF_036562045.2 Rhinolophus sinicus | reverse complement strand
TTTCATGATATCTCACTGGTAATAAAGAGAGTCCCCTGGATAATTTTATATTGCCCCAATGTTTTTAGAGCTGACAATGTGTCAAAGTCATGTTCTCATTTTTTGATAATGCTCATGTGGGTTTGAAAGATAGCTAATAGTCCTGAATGTCCAGAATATCCCTGGGTAATCTTGAGTGCCCACTGCTGGAGCTGGTTGTGTGTTTCTGGATTTCAGAACATATTGGGTGTCCTGGGTGGTACTCAGTTATCCTGAGGGATACCTGGTGTCCACTTCTTTCCCTGCTTATCCTAAAAAGCCCTTGAGAGGTCTTATTTTATTTTATTATTTTAATTATAGTTTATTGGGGTGACAAATTTTAGTAAAGTTACCTGGGTTTCAGGTGTTCAATTCTGTAATATTGTCTATACATCACATTGTGTGTTCACCACCCAGAGTCAATTCTCCTTCCATCACCGTATATTTGATCCCTTTTACCCTCACTGCTATTCCCCACTCTGCTTACACTCTGGTAATAACTAAAGTATTGTCTATGTGTAAGAGTTTTGTTTCTCTGTTTATGTCTCTTGTTCTTTGTTGTTTTCAGTTCTATATACCACATGTCAGGGAAATCATATGGTTTTCAACTTTTTCTGTCTGACTTATTTACTTAGCATTATAATCTCAGAATCCGTCTATATTTGTGGAAATTGCACAATTTCAACTTTTCTTATGGTGGAATAGTTTTCCATTGTGTATGTATATCACTTTTTTCCCCCCCAAAACATCTATTGAAGGCCACTTTTGTTTTCTCCATGTCTGGCCACTGTTGAGAAAAGTACATGAACATCACAGCTCATATATCTTTAAGGATGAAAGTTTTCAGGTTTTTTGGTTAGATACCCAGGAGAGGGATTGCTGGTTCGTATGGTAATTCTGTTCTCAATTTTTTCAGGAAACTCGGCACTGCCTTCCATCACACCTGAACCAATCTACATCCATCCGATAGTGTATGAGGGTGCCTTTTGCTCCCTAGCCTTTCCAACACCTGTCATTGTTTGTCTTGTTGATGACAGTCATTCTAATTGGTGTGAGGTATTATGCCATTGTGTTTTTTATTTTAATTTCTCTGATGATTAGTGTTGTTTAACATTTTTGTATATGTCAATTGGCCATTCGTGTGTCTTTCTTGGAGGAATGTCTATTTGGGTCCTCTGTCTATTTTTTTAATCAGACTGTTTGCTTTCTTCTGGTTGTGTTGTATGAGTTCCTTATGTATTTTGGATATTAGCCCCATATTGGAAGGGTTGTTTGCAAAAATATTCTCCCATTCAGTCAGTTGCTTCTTTCTTTCATTTTTTTTTTTTGTTTGTCTTTGTTTTTTGTTTTTTTGGTGTGTTTTTTTTTGTGTGTGTCAATAATTTCTTTTGCTTTGCAGAAGGATTTTAGTTTGATATAGCCCCATTTATTCAATTTACCATTTACTTCCTTTGCCTTTGAAGTCAAATTCTTGAAGCCTGTTTGAACCCAACGTGCATTAATTAATATCTATGTTTTTTTTTTTCTATGCAGTTTATTATTCCAGGTCTTTTCTTTAGGCCTTTGATCCATTCTGAGTTAATTTTGGTACAGGGTGACAAATAGCGGTCTAGTTTTATTCTTTTGCACATGGCTTTCCAAATCTCTCAGTTCTATTTATTGAATAGGCTATTTTCCTCATTGTATGTTTATGGTTTCTTTGTCAAAATTATCTGCCCATGTTTAAATGTTTGTTTGTTTGTTTGTTTTTTCTGGTTTCTCGATTCTATTCCTTTGTCTGTGTCTGTTTTTCTGCCAATACCATACTATTTTGATTACTGTTGTACAACCTGAAGTCAGGGAGTATGTGATACCTCTAGCATTGTTCTTTTTTCTTAGGCTTGCTTTTGTTATTCTGGGTCTTTCGTGATTCCATCAAATCTGATGATTATTTTTCCTATTTCTTTAAAAAAATACCAATGGGATTTTAATGGGGATTGCATTAATTCTGTATATTTCTTTGGGTAATATTGCCTTTTTAACTATGTTGATTCTACCCATCCATGAACATTGTATGTCTTTCCATTTGTGTGTTTGTGTGTGTGTTCTTCTTAAATTGCCTAAAATTGTCTTATAGTTATCAGTGTATAAATCGTTTACATCCTTGGTTAAGTTTATTCCTAGATATTTTATCTTTTTGTTGCAATTGCAAAATAAATTGTTTTTTTCTATTTATCTTTCTTACGTTTCATTCTACAACTGGAATGCAATGGACTTATGTATGTTGATTTTTTAGTCAGCAACTTTACTGCAGTCGTTTATAATTTCTAATAACTTTTCGGTGGATTCTATAGGGTTTTCTATATATTGCATCATGTCATCTCAAAAAAGTGGCAATTTAACTTATTCATTCCAAATTTTGATGTATTTTATTTATTTCTCGTGTCTGATAGCTCTGGCTAGGACTTTCCATGCTATGTTGAAAAGCAGAGGTGATAGGAAGCAGCTCTGTCGTGTAACTGAATGTAGAGCAAAGGGATTCACTTTTTCACGATTGATTATCATAATAGCTGAGGGTTTGTCATATGTGGTCTTTATTAGGGTATGGTATTTTTTCTATACCAATTTTATTAAGTGTTTTAATCACAAGTAGATACTGTATCTTGTCTGCATCTATTTATATGAGCATGTGCTTTCTGTCCTTACTATTTTCTATGTGGTGTATCACATTCATCAATTTTCATACGTTGAACTATCTTGTGTTCCTGAGATGAACCCTACTTTTTTAAAAAATTTTATTTTATTAAATTTATTGGGGTGACAATTGTTAGTAAAATTACATAGATTTCAGGTGTACAATTCTGTATTACATCATCTATAAATCCCATTGTGTGTTCATCACCCAGAGTCAGTTCTCCTTCCATCACCATATATTCGATCCCCCTTACCCTCATCTCCCACCCCCCACTCCCCACCCCCCTTAACCTCTGGCAACCCCTAAACTATTGTCTGTGTCTATGAGTTTCTGTTTCTCATTTGTTTGTCTTGTTCTTTTGTTGTTTTTGGTTTATATACCACATATCAGTGAAATCACATGGTTCTCTGCTTTTTCTGTCTGACTTATTTCGCTCAGCATTACTCTCTCAAGATCCATCCATGTTGTCACAAATGTTCCTATATCATCTTTTCTTACCACCGAATAGTATTCCATTGTGTATATATACCACAACTTCTTTATCCATTCATCTATCGAAGGACATTTTGGTTGTTTCCATGTCTTGGACACTGTAAACAAAGCTGCAATGAACATTGGAGCACACGTGTCTTTATCTCGAAACGTTTTCAGATTTTTTGGGTAGATACCCAGGAGAGGGATTGCTGGGTCATATGGCAATTCTATTCGTAATTTTTTGAGGAACCTCCACACTGCCTTCCATAATGGCTGCACCAGTCTGCATTCCCACCAACAGTGTATGAGGGTTCCTTTTTCTCCACAGCCTCCCCAACATTTGTTACTATTTGTCTTGTTGATGATAGCCATTCTGACTGGGGTGAGGTGATATCTCATTGTGGTTTTGATTTGCATTTCTCTGATGATTAGTGATGTTGAGCATTTTTTCATATGTCTATTTGCCATTTGTATGTCCTCTTTGGAGAAATGTCTCTTCAAGTCCTCTGCCCATGTTTCAATTGGGTTGTTTGTTTTTTTTGTTGTTGAGTTGCATGAGATCCTTGTATATTCTGGATATTAGCCCCTTATCAGAGGCACTGTTTGCTAAAATCTTCTCCCATTCCGTTGGTGGCCTCTTTATTTTGTCAATGGTTTCTTTTGCTGTGCAGAAGCTTTTAAGTTTCATATAGTCCCATTAGTTTATTTTAGCTTTTACTTCCATTGCCTTTGGAGTCAAGTTCATAAAATGCTCTTTGAACCCAAGGTCCATAAGTTTAGTACCTATGTTTTCTTCTATGCAGTTTATTTTGTCAGGTCTTATGCTTAAGTCTTTGATCCATTTTGAATTAACTTTGGTACATGGTGACAAATAGCAGTCCAGTTTCATTATTTTGCACGTGGCTATCCAATTCTCCCAGCACCATTTATTGAAGAGGCTGTCTTTGCTCCATTGTATGCTTTTAGCTTCTTTGTCAAAAATTATCTGTCCATATTTATGTGGTTTTATTTCTGGGTTCTCAATTCTATTCCATTGGTCTATGTGTCTCTTTTTCTGCCAATACCATGCTGTTTTGATTATTGTAGCCCTGTAGTACAAGCCAAAGTGTGATACCTCCATTATAGTTCTTTTTTCTTAAGATTGCTTTGGCTATGCGGGGTCTTTTGTGGTTCCAAACAAATCTGATGATTTTTTGTTCTCTTCCTTTAAAATACGTCATTGGGATTTGATGGGGATTGCACTGAATCTGTATATTGCTTTCGGTAATATGGCCATTTTAACTATGTTTATTCTTCCAATCCATGAGCACGGAATGTCTTTCCATTTCTTTGTGTCTTCTTCAATTTCTTTCAAAAATGTCTTACAGTTTTCAGCATATAGGTCTTTCACATCCTTGGTTAAGTTTATTCCTAGGTATATTATTCTTTTTGCTGCAATTGCAAAAGGAATTGTTTTTTGTATTTCTTTTTCTGAGATTTCATTGTTAGTATATAGGATGGCAATGGACTTTTCTGCGTTGATTTTGTAGCCAGCAACTTTACTGTATTCGTTGGTTGTTACTAATAGCTTTTCGTGGAGTCTTTAGGATTTTCTATATATAGCATCATGTCATCTGCAAAGAGTGAAAATTTAACTTCTTCATTCCCAATTTGGATGCCTTTTATTTCTTTCTCTTGCCTGATTGCTCTGGCAAGGACTTCCAACACTATGTTGAAAAGCAGAGGTGATAGGGGACATCCCTGTCTTGTTCCTGAACGTAGAGCAAAGGGCTTCAATTTTTCTCCATTAATTATGAGAGTAGCAGAGGGCTTGTCATATGTGGCCTTTATTATGTTAAGGTATTTTCCTTCTATACGATTTTATTAAGTGTTTCAACCATAAATGGTTGTTGTGTCTTGTCAAATGCTTTTTCCGCATCAATTGATATAATCATATGATTTTTGTCCTTTATTTTGTTTATGTGATGTATCACAGTGATGGATTTGCGTGTGTCGAACCATCCTTGTGCCCCGGGGATGAACCCCACTTGGTCGTGATGAATAATCTTTTTGTTGTTGTTGTTGTTGTTGTTTTGTTGTTGTTGTTTTGTTATTGCAATGCCATTTGATACTTTTTTATTTTATTTTATTAAATTTATTGGGGTGACAATTGTTAGTAAAATTACATAGATTTCAGGTGTACAATTCTGTATTACATCGCCATATGAATAATCTTTTTAATGCATTGTTGTATTCGATTTGCTAGAATTTTATTTAGGATTTTTGCATCAGTATTCATCAGAGATATTGGTCTGTAGTTTTCTTTCTTTGTGCTTCCTTACCAGGTTTTGGTATCAGGGTAATGTTGGCCTCATAAAATGAGTTGGGGAGTACTGTCTCTTCTTCAATTTTTTGGAAGAGTTTGTGCAGGATTGGTATTAGATCGTCTTTGAAAGTTTGGTAGAATTCACTAGTGAAGCCATCTGGTCCCGGACTTTTGCTTTTGGGAAGGTTTTGGATGACTGATTCAATTTCGTTACTGGTGATCGGTCTGTTTAGATTTTCCAGTTCTTCATGGTTCAGGCTTGGAAGGCTATATGTTTCTAAGAACTTGTCCATTTCTTCTAGGTTGTTGAATTTGGTGGCATATAGTCCTTCATAGTATTGTTGGATGATCCTTTGTATTTCTGTGGTGTCCGTGATAACTTCCCCTTTTACGTTTCTGATTTTGTTAATCAGTGTCTTCTCTCTTTTTATCTTAGTAAGTCTAGTCAAGGGTTTTCTATTTTGTTAATCTTTACAAAGAACCAACTCTTTGTCACATTAATTTTTTCTATTGTCTTTTGTTCTCTATTTCATTTAGCTCTGCTCTAATTTTTGTTATTTCCTTTCTACTGTGAGCTTGGGTTTTACTTGTTCTTCTCTTTCTAGTTCTTTAAGGTGTAACATGAGGCTATTTATTTGTGAATTTCCTTTTTTCTTGAAATAGGTCTGTAATGAGAAAAATTTCCCTCTTAAAACGGCTTTCGCTGCATCCCAAAAATTTTGGTAGGATGTATTTTCATTCTCATTTGTTTCTATGTATCTTTTGATCTCTCCTCTAATTTCTTCTTTGACCCAGTCCTCGTTTAAAAGTATGTTGTTTAATCTCCATGTATTTTGTTTTTTCCCCCTTTCTTTTTACAGTTGATATCCAATTTCAAAGCGTTGTGATCAGAGAATATGCATGGTATGATTTCAATCTTCTTAAATTTGTTGAGACTGATTTTATGTCCCAATATATGGTCTATCCTTGAGAATGTTCCATGTACACTAGAAAGGAATGTATAGTCTGATGTTTTAGGATGAAGTGCTCTATAAATGTCAATTATGTCCATTTCATCTAATGTGTCATTTAGGGCTACTATTTCGTTATTTATATTCTGTTTGGATGATCTATCCATAGCTGTCAATGATGTATTTAAGTCCCCTATTATCATTGTGTTTTGGTCAATTTCTCCCTTTAGTTCTGTTAGTAGTTGCTTGGTGTATTTCGGTGCTCCCTGATTGGGGGCGTAAATATTGATGACTGTTATGCCTTCTTGTTGTACAGTCCCCTTCACCATTATGAAATGTCCATCTTTGTCTCTTGTTATCTTTTTCACCCTGAAGTCTGTTTCATCTGATATCATTATGGCTACACCTGATTTTCTCTGGGTACCATTTGCTTGGAGTGTCAATTTCCACCCTTTCACTTTGAGTCTATGCTTGTCCTTGTATCTGAGATTTGTCTCTTGGAGACAGTATATGGTTGGGTTTAGTTTTTTGATCCAATCTGCTACTCTGTGCCTTTTTATTGGTGACTTCAGTCCATTTACATTTAGGGTGATTTTTGATATGTGAGGGTTTCCAGTCATTGTATCTTTAGTTTTCTGGTAAGGCTGTGTCTCCATTGTTTGTTTGCCTTTTTGTTGTTGTCTATTATTTCTGTGTGGTGGTATTCTATGATGTTTCCCTCTGTTTCTTCTTTTATTTCAGTATATATGTCAGTTCTGGATTTATTTTGAGTGGTTACCCTTAAGTTTATGTAAAAGGAAGTTTGATATTTAGAGTATTCCATTTTCTTCAGCACGCTTACTTTCTCCGTTCTCATATTCCGGTTCAGGCTTTTACTCTCCCCCTTTTTGAGTTTTGGTTGCCACAAATTGTCCCAGTTGATAGTGGTCGAATGCCTCCTTTAGTATTTCTTGTAATGCAGATCATGCATTAGAAAATTCCCTCAGCTTCTGTATGTCTGGAAAGGTCTTTATTCCTCCTTCATATCTAAAGGATATCTTTGCTGGATATATTATTCTTGGCTCATGATGTCTCTCTTTCAATAGTTTGAATATTTGCTTCCACTCCCTCCTGGCTTATAGAGATTCTGCTGAAAAATCTGATGATATTCTAATGGGCTTTCCTTTGTAAGTTACCGTCTTCTTTTCCCTGGCTGCCTTGAGGATTCTTTCTTTGTCGTTGATTTTAGACAGCTTCAATACAATGTTCCTTGGAGAAGGCCTGTTGGGATTGAGGTAAGTAGGTGTTCTTTTTGCTTCTTGGATTCAAGGGTCCACTTCTGTCCACAAATTTGGGAAGTTTTATCGACAATTTGTTTGAATATATTCTCTGTTACCTTTTCTCTTTCTTCTCCTTCTGGTATGCCCATTATTCTTATGTTGCTCTTTCTGATGGAGTCAGAAAGTTCTTGTAGAGTTCTTTCATTTCTTTTAAGTCTCAAGTCACTTTCTTCTTCTATCTGTGTCATTTCCAGGTTTCTATCTTCGATGTCACTGATTCTTTCCTCCATCTGGTCAACTCTCCTACCTAAGCTGGTTATTTCATTCTTATTTTCTTCTATTGAGTTATTAATCTCCAGAAATTCTAAATGGTTCTTTTTTGAAATTTCAATCTCTTTCGTAAAATTCTCATGCTGTTCTTTGATTGAGTTTCTCAGTTCCTTTAACTTCCTATCTGTGTTTTCTTGTATCTCGTTGAGTTTTTTCAGAACTGCAATCTTGAATTCTCTGTCATTTAAGTCACATATTTCTGTATCTTTAAGTGCCTTCTCTGGAGATTTTTCACTTTCTTTCTGAGCTATCTTGTTGCCTTGGTTATTCATGGTGATTACTGGTTTACTATTTCTCTTCCTAGACATCTACAGGAGTGACTTCTGCAACAGGTTGATAGAAAGTGGTCTTTCTTTTGTTTTCCAGTACTTGTTGGTGGAATGTTTTATTATTTCTCCAACTGCAATTTATTTTTCTTCTCCCACATGTTAGTGCTATGTTTTCTCTGCACTATTCCAGCTTTTCACACAATGGGAGGATTCCCTGGGAGAAGGGCTTCTCCTCTGTTAATAGTTTGTCTAGGTCACAGGGCGCAGTGTCCTGGTGGGTATGCGGAGAGCTTTTGATGTTCCAAAACTCTTCCAGCTCCTGATTCAGAGCCCGTATGTTTCAGCAGTTCTGTTTACTCCTGCAGGGATCCGCCCAGATAGGTGGGGTCAGGGACAGGGTGAGTTGTGAGAGGTGGCCCAGAGCAATGGCGGAGACCACCACCACAGCCGGTCCTGCTTCCACAGCTCCCTCCCCTTTGCCAGAACTAGTTGGGCTTGAATTTGTGTTTGCGGTCCACAGTTCTCAAAACAGCAAATTTTCTGTTGTTTTGATCTGACACTGCTAATGTTTCGTTTTTAGTACCGGGAGGTGGTGGCGGAGCAAGCTCTGGGAGGGGAGGGAGGGTGCGGCTAGTCTCAGTGCCTAAGGCTCCGTTCTCTGCTCGGCAGTGCGGGCTTAAACCACTGTTTTCAGCCTTTTTCCCTCAGTCTTTTCTCCGAGGTCTCTACCGTGAGCATTGGGTTCAGCTGTGTTATATGCTGTCCTCTTAGTCCTGTGGAGCCCTGGCGGAGCCTTAGCAGTCTGAGTTCTTCCCTCTCCCGCAGCTCCTGTAGTTCCAGGAAGCAGCGAGCTTGGAGCACTGAGCTAGGTCTGCGTCCTTCGCCCGCACGGCTCCCTCTCCGCACACTTCTCCCTTTCCTCCTCCCCCCTCACGCGAATCTCCCACCTGTTCGTGATTTCAGTTGGTAGCGTGCCTCTTCGTCTTGCCTGTCTGCTGTGCAGGGAGTCCTTTGTGGAGTTTTTGTTGTTCGATTCTTGGTAAATTCCAGGGGAGCTTTACAGAGGCTCACCTTACGCCGCCATTTTTTTTCCATATAACCCTACTTTCTTGTGATGAATACTCTTTAATGCATTGTTGCATTTGATTTGCTGGAATACTGTTTAGGATTTTTGCATCTGTATTTATCAGAGATAGTGCTCTGTAATGTGTGTGTGTGTGTGTGTGTGTGTGTGTGTGTGTGTGTTGTCTTCACCAAGGTTTGGTTGGCCTCATAAAATGAGTAAAGAGTATTGTCTCTACTTCAAATTTTTTGGAAGACTTTGAGTTGCACAGGTATTAGATCCACATTGAATGTTGGGTAGAATTCACTAGGGAAGTCACCTGGTCCTGAACTTTTGCTTTTGGGAAGGTTTTGGATTACTGATTCAATTTTCTAACTGCTCATCAGTTTATTCAGTATTTTCAATTCTTCGTGATTCAGACTAAGCAAGCTGTATATCCCCAAGAACGTGTCCATTTCTTCTAGGTTATTGAATATGATTGCACATTATCCTTCATAATAATGTTTGATGATCCTTTGTTTTTATGTGTCATTTGTAGTACCCTCCCATCTTTCATTTCTTATTTTTTTATTTGTGTCTTTTCTCTTTTTATCTTCGTGAGTCTATTTTTATTATCAACTTTAGTAATCTGTTCAAAGGACCAGCATTTCTTTGCATTATTCTTTCCTACTGTCATCGTTTTCTGTATTTCATTTAGTTCTGCTCTGAGTTTTATTATTTTCTTCCTTGTTCTGACTTTGGGTTTCATTTATTCTTCTCATTCTACTTCTTCACAGTGTCATGTGAGGTTATTTATCTGGGATTTTTCTTCTTTCTTGAGATAGGCCTGTAATGATATAAATATGCCTCTTAAAACTGCTTTGGCTGCATCCCAATATTTTTGGTAGGATGTATTTCCACTGTCATTTGTTTCTTTGTAGTTTTGATCTCTCCTCTTGTTTCTTTTTTGACCCAGTTGCTCATTAAGAGTAGCTTGTTTAATCTCCATACATTTCTGTTATTTTCCTGGTTGCTTTTAGCAGTTGATATCCAATTACCAAGTCTTGTGATCAGAGAATATGCTTGGGATGATTTCAATCATCTTAAATTTGCTAAAGCCAGTTTCATGTCCCAATGTATGGTCTATACTTGAGCATGTTCCATATGTACACTAGGACAGAATGTACATTCTGATCTAATATGAAGAGCTCTCTAAATGTCATTTATGTCCATTTAATCTAATGTGTCATATATTGCTGATATTTCTTTTTTTATTTTCTGTTTGGATAATCTATCCATAGGTGTCAATAGTGAATTTAGGTTTCCTACCTAATTGTGTTTTGGTCAATTTTTCCCTTTAGATCTGTAGTAGTTGCTTTGTATATTTTTGTGCATTCTGATTGGAGCCATAAATATTAATGACGGGTATCTATCCGTGTGGTGTAGTCCTCTTTACCATTATGAAATATCCATATTTTCCTCTTGTTACCTGTTTATCCTGTAATCTGTTTCATCTGATATCAGTATGGCTACTCCTGCTAATCTCTGAATACCATTTCTTTGGAGCATCTATTCCCACCCTTTTACTTGAGTCTGTATTTGTCTTTGTATCTGAAATGTGTCTCTTGGAGGCAGGATGTGATTAGATTTTGTTTTTGATCGAAACTGCTACTCTGTGGCTTTTTTATTGGTGAGATCAGTCCATTTACATTTAGGGTGATTATTGAAATATGAGGATTTCCTATCATTATGTCTTTGGTTTTCTGATAGGACTGTGTCTCCATTGTTTCTTTGCCTTTTCGTTTCTGTGTATTATTTCTGTGTGGTGGTATTCTATGATTTTTCCCTCTGTTCCTTCTTTTTAAAAGTTATGTATTTAAGTTCTGGATATTTTAATAGTGCTTACCATTAAGTTTGTGTAAAAGAAAGTTTCATATTTACAGTATTCCACTTTCCTCAGCGTGCTTACTTTCGCCACCCTTGGTCCTATTCAGACTTTCATGCTATCCCCTTTTGTATTTATTTGCCACAAATTATCCATATTCATGCTGTGAGTTCATTTCTGTTTTGTAGTAGCAAGTTGTCTTTTCCGCTTTTTAAATGTTTCTTCTCCTTCTCCTTATCTTCCTTCTCTGCCTCCTCTTCCTCCTCCTCCTCCTCCTCCTCCTCCTCCTCCTCCTCCTCTTCTTCCGCCTGCTCTTCTTCCCCCTCCTTCTCTTTCTTCTTCTTCCTCTCTTCTTTATCCCATATGTTATGTTTAAATGTATAGGTCCTTTTGATGTAAATGTTGCCATTTCTTGCTTCTGTCTGTCTGATCCTAATATTAAACGTTGTTTTCTATTCTTTACCTATTTTGTTTCAAGTCAAATAGCCTCCTTGAATATTGCTTGTTTTGCAGGTTTTATGATAGAAAGTTACCTTGGCTTCTGCTTGTCTGGAAAAATCTTTATTCCTCCTTCATATAATTTAATTGCTGTATATATTACTATTGGCTCATAACTTCTCTCTTCCCATAGTTTGAAATTTTGATTCTACTCTCCCCTGGCTTGTAGAGTTTCTGCTGAGAAATCTGGTAAACCTGATGGTCTTTCCTTTGCAGGTTACCATCTTCTTTTCCCTGGGTGTCTTGAGGATTATTTTTTTGTAGTAACATTTTGACAGCTGCAATACAATGGGCTTTGAGAAAAGGCCTGTTGGCATTGAAGTAATTAGGTGTTCTATTGTTTTCTTGGATTCGAGAATCTAGTTCTTTCCACAAGTTTGGGACGTTCTCAACTATTTGTTTCAATGTACTCTCTGTTCTCTCGTCCATTTCTACTCCGTTTGGTATGCAGATTATTTGTATATTGTCCTGATGGAATCAGAAAGTTATTGTAGGGTTCTTTCATTGCTTTTAAGTCTCAAGTCTCTCTTTATTTCCATCTGTGTAATTTCCAGATTTGATCTTCGATGTCACTGATTCCTTCCTCCATTTGGTCAACTCTACTCCCTAATCTGGCTATTTCATTCTTCATTTCTTTTATTGAGTACTTACTCTCCAGAAATTCTATTTGATTCACTTTTCAATATCTCCGGTAAAATGTACAGTTTTTTCTTCAATTTTGTTTCTGAGTTCATTAAACTACCTGTCTGAGTTGTCTTGCAACTTGTTGAGTTTTTGTTTGTTTGTTTTTTTGTTTTTTTTGTTTGTGTTTTGTTTTGTTTTGTTTTTGCAGGATTGCAATCTTGAATTCTCCATCATTTAAGTCACTGATTTCCATGTCTTTAAGTTCAATTTCTGGAGACTTGCCATTCTCTTTATCAGCTGTATTGTTACCTTAATTATTCATGGCAATTAGTAAATTGTCATTTCTCTTCCAAGGCATCTACAAGTGTGGTTGGATGAGGTCCTCTTTTGTTTTACACTACTTGCTGGTAGAATGTTTTATTTTCTCTCTCACTGTAGACATTTATTCTCTCTCTCACACCAGAGAATTACATTTTCTCTGCACTGTTCCTGCTTCTCACTCATTTGTGCATTCCCTGGAAATTGCACTTCTCCTCTGTGAGTGGGTTACCTGGGTCAGGGCAGCACATCCA
>NW_027423960.1:0-12932 GCF_036562045.2 Rhinolophus sinicus | reverse complement strand
TTCTCTGATCTCTTGCAAGTTATACTCTGATCCTGTGTGTCCTTGTTAATAAAGATGGAGATCTGAATGCCTATCTTACTGGGTGTGATGAAAAGTTTTGGAACAAAATATAACTCACGTACACTTAATGAGCTGTTAGAAAACTGTTATGTGTGGATGGGAAATCATGTAGCACTGTGTTTAGCATAGTATGTCATTTCATGTTCAACAAACGTTTTCCCCCTTCACTCAATTTATTTCTTATTTCCCCTAATTGCAACATGAAACAGGATCTTCAGTTTTCCTTCATTTTATGGTCCAAAACATGCTCAGCCTGGTGTGTTCAGTGATGTTTTCTTTACTTTTTTTTTCTATTAATTTACAAAGAAACTGTAAGAGATGCTGCATTCAGGCAGAAGCTTATTTCTATAAAAGACAGGACTTTTTAGTTTTGTTCTCTGTTATCACTTACTTAGAAAACTGTGATATTTTGTCTGCATATTTTGTGTCGCATATATGTTTATATGGAAACATAAAATACAGGTAGTTTGGAAACTCGAGTTCATTATCACCATTTTATAAAGTAATAAAGAGTTCTCATTAAATAAGGGGGAGTCCTCACACTCCATGACATATTTCCAAGTGTGGCCATCCATTCTTATAAATTATTGCCACAGCATACAATGTATGGGGTTAAATTACATCCTTTGAAAGTCTATGAAAATCAAGTACATGGTCCCTTTTAAATACAGCAAATAAACCTTTTAAGTATAAAGGAAATCTTTTACATAACCCAAATTACAGCCATACTAGGTATTAAGTATTTTTAAAATTCTTTAAGCAATTTGTGGGTTCATTTGTCATTATACATTATATTATTTTTTTAATTATCTATTTGTTTTTATAAAGCCATTCACTAGTGGTTTTAGTGTAAACTTTAATAGGAATAGATTCAAAAGTAAATTTTGTAAGTATAAAACTAGGCTTGCTTTGATTAACACCAAACTGTCATCATTTGAATCATGCTTGGTTGATAATAGGCATTCAGTTAATGTTTGTTAAATAAATAGAACATTGAAAGATATGTACTGAATGCTATAGTTTACTTCTCAAAAATTATTACATAATTTGAAGATTCTTCAAACTTTTCAATGAAGCCAATTATCTAGTTACACTAGTGGAAAAACTAGTGGAAAAGAGTTGCATAATATGTTTCAAGTTTACTTACTTGTGTTAGTAATAAAAAGCCAATTATGGAGATCGCATAATTGAAATAAGTGAATAAATGAAATTATGAAAAACTAGTATTTTCTGTCTTCCAGAAAGTAGAATTTTAAATCTCATTCAATCTTAGAACAACTAACCAATATTTTCATTTTCCACATGAGGAAACACAATTATCTGAGGTCACACAGCTAAAAGTGACAAAATTGAAACTCATACTCATTCCATCTTATTCCAAATCCCATATTCTACACCACCAGACTATCTCATTTGTTCTTTTTCCTTCACTTCTCTTTGAACATCCTAACATTCATGGATTCTATGATAGAATAATGACAACCCTCGCTATTTTAGAAATAATGTACTCAGGTCTGCTGAAAAATAAGATGATTGAAGTAGAGCGGATTAAATAAGCAAACCAAAGAGTATGCTTAGTATATTATTTGTTGCTCAAATATATACTCTACAGTAAGAAGAAAGAGATAAAATGTAAAATGATTTTCAGGGGAAGAACAAATAACTTGCATTGATCTGGAGAGGGCACACAGAAATAAAATTTGTGGCAAGTAAAACCTTCCATGAAACTTAAGGAAGAGAGAGAAAATTGAAACAACTGTCATTCAAACCATCTTTTTCCTTTTACATTAGTGAATATTGATTTTTAAATACATGATTTGTATCAGTGGATTCACTATGGCTCCTCAACTAAAACAGCTTTAAAGATGCTCAAGTACTTGTGTATGACAAGTATAGCTCTGACTGTGTGCGGTCCCCATCAAGTTATAATCTGCAAAGTGTTTTGCAGCAGGAGATTTAATTTTGTGTATAAAAGTTGACATGCTTCCCTTCAGGTACTTTTTGTGTTGAGTGTCTGCCGGTTTGTAAGCCATGCCTAATCATTTTCTTTCTCCAGAATTTCTTAACAGCTTGTCCTTCGATACATTGAGTTCAGCATTTCTAGTGCATACATGAGACAACTTAGGTACATGATTGGAAGATAGAATAGATAATGTACAAACAAAAATAACGTTAAATATTATTTTCTGAATTCCTAGCAGAACTTCTCTGATTCACCAAAGTTCTCTGATTAAATAATCTTTAGGGACATAGTTTAAAAAATCATGCATTTGTGCCTATAGCAACTTTCTAAACTTGTAAAGAACTACTTTGTTTTTTACTTTATGAAGAAATCTTGACTATGTTTCAAATTTCCAGAGGTTTCATAATTTGCAAAGTTTCTTCAATTCTAATTCCATGTTCTTTTCATATCACTTGATAAGGTTTCAAATATTTTCTGAGATAAAAACACTATTTAAAAAACAGTTTGATTTTTTTAGTTAAATCTTATCTAACCATGGTAAAAAGCTACTATATTTAACTGATCATTTTAAAATTTGATGCTGATAAAAATTCTCCACTAAAATGTATAGATGCTTCGACAGCTTAGAATACAGCTAGCTAACATGCCATAGAAAACACCATTTTCCTTTCTGGAGAAAACAACTTATTTGGTAATTATAAAGTTGTCGTTAATGGCTAGGCCTTTGGAACCAGTAAGAACTGCATTTGTTGGTCTCTGCTACTTACTCTATGATCTCAGGTACATTACTGGTTCACTAAGCCTCAATTTCCCCATCAATGTATTGGGTGATAATTGTACCTCCCAGGGTTACTGTGATCATCAAACAAAACAATATGTATAAAGTTTTTGATATTCTGTTCAGCATATAGTATGGGCTCAGTAAATTGAGCTATTAGTGTAATATAAAACGATTTCAGTACTACCGAAACTCTCTAAACCTTGCTTATTCTTGTTTTGTAAATTTATTTTAGCATTTTATATGTTTAACACTTCTTTGACCAAAGACGTATTAAAAGTGTGTTATTGTCTTGGTACCATGCCAAATTTGACTTATGAATCAATACTGAAATCACCATAACTCAGGTAAATTGCCATTGCCCATTGCCCGGAGAATTGTTCTTATTATATGACATTAACACTGGCATAATTCATAGGTAATGCTACAGTTGTTGATGATTATCATCTCTTTATGAGGTAACATCTGGAAAAAATCTGTGGGTGCCCTAGGAACAAAAGCATTGTATGCATATAACCATTAAAAAATAATTATTTGGTTTGTGGCAGCTGGTGCAATTTGCAAAGCAAGTTTATATTTCTGAATCAACTTTTTAAAATTATGACATATTGGTAACATATTGAAAGGTATGCAAGGTAATATGACACACCTCCCTAGATTCACCCACTAGTATTAACACATTGCAGTGTTTGATTTAACTGATTTGTTTTAAAGAAATAAGATATTACAGTTCTGTTAAAGCTCCCTTTCCATGTCTCTTCATCCTGACCTTCCCATTTAGAGGTCATTAGTTTATCTAACTTGGTGAATTCCTATTTATATTTTTTTTTATTTTTGCTACATTATATGCATCCATAAATATAGTATTTCTTAATGATTTACACGTCATGTCTTACTTAACAAAACCTGACCCTACACAATGACATACATGCATATATTATCCTATATTCATCCATTTTTTTACATTTCATTTTTTGATTTAGATCTTTATCTGAAATCTATTTTGTAAATCTTATGAGGTAGCGTCCATGGTTTACTTTTTTCTATATTAAGCTTAGTGTCCAAACACATTTATAAATAGACCGTTGTTTCACCACTGATTTATAATGTCCACACTGTCATATGCTAAGTTCCTATATATGCATGGATCTGTTTCTCATCTTTCACTTCTTTTCTTTTTATCCCAATAATAAATTCAAAGATATCAATCACCAAAACTTTATAACAAGTCTTGAAATTAAGTAGAGAAAACCCACACTACTTTTCTTAATCTTCAAAATTACTGGCTGCTTATACCCCCATAAGAATTTTAGGAGGTGCATACCCTCACAAAACCTTTTAGAATTTTGACTGAACTTGTATCGCATTGATAGTTAAGTTAGGGAGAGCTGAAATCTTTATGATATTCAGGAACATGATATTTTCCATGCAGAATAACCTATAAAAAAATTCATACTCCTAGATATGATCAATTTGGGTAGAGTATTTTTATATCTTTATTATATTTTCTAATTAGTTGTCATTCTTACTTTCATCAGCAACAATGGAAATAAGGTGGTAGGAATGATACTTTCAAAGTACCAAAAATAAAAACTTTTCATTCTAGAATTATATGTTTTTTCTGTGATTGAAAAGAATATAAAACTTAAATAGAAATACAAATTTTTATATAAATAAGTACCATATGCATCAGGGCAACAGATGAATGAATGAAATTAAAGTGTTCAAATGACCTACTTTTCAAGATGTTCATCGGATATATTACTTTTAGACTTTAGACTTTATCCAATTAAATATGCTAACTATAGAAAAATTAAAGACTTTAATAAGTTAGATAAGTGAAGAACAGAAAGAGAAGATTTAATTTCCAAACTAGTAGAAAGCAAAACATAGAATGAGAAAAATAAAAATTCAACAGATTTAAGATAAAAGAAAAAAACAAAAAACAAAACAAAGAACATAAAGACCAAAGCAAGAAACAAGAGAGGATGGTGAGCAAATTCTCTACCCTAATGCATCACTGGTGTCTTCTATGAAACATTGAAAGAACAAATGCCAGCATTGACACAAACTATTCCGAATATAGAAATTAAGAAATCATTCAAGAAATCATCTTTTGAAGCTACATGACTTGGACACCAAAACCTGACACCGGCAGTGCATGAAAGGTAAATTTCTGAAAACTGTCACCATGAGTACAGATGCCAAAAAATCCTAAACAAAAATTAGTAAACTGTATCCAGCAATGATAATGGTAAGTTAATAAAAGAAAATATGTCATGGAAAAATTAGGTTTATCCCAAGAAGACAAGGTACTTTAATTTAAAAATCAATGAATGAACTCATGAGAAGAACAGACTAAAGGGGAAAATTCCAATGATTAATTTGCAGTTATTTTGAGACCTATGTGGAACACTGCAGATGAAGAGATTTGTAAGTGGAACTGCTGTTAAAGAATTATTCTTGCTGGTTCAGGCTGTTCTTGTCTGGCTCTGCTTTTGTTTTAAAAACAAAATTGCAAGTAAGATGTATTGTGAGAGCTTTGATTAATTTCTTTAGCAATTGCTGCTTTACATTGCATTCACTTAAGCATCTTTCAAATCTAATGGATTAGAAATCTTGATAAACTAAAGGGTAAATACTGCAAAATAAGAAAGGCAAAAGAACACCTAATGAAGAAATCCTGGTAGTATTTTACTTTTATAAGGATTTCTATTTTATTTCTAGTAAAGACATCTTTTAAAAAGCACCTTTAATGTGGAAAGTACATTACTCATTTTGGTCAGGACAATCTATAGTCTTGTCCTGGATAAAAATGCCATTGATTTTACAAGGGGTAAATGCTTGAATCAATTCAGTAGTACCTAGACCATCATGAATAATAGATTATTCACCTTTCTTTTTTCTAAAGTATCATTTCCTAAGAATTTCAATTAATATTATAATTGAAACTTATAATTCCTAATTAACAATGGGGCCTAACCTTTTGGCTTGTGAGAGTGAATGATTATTATTTTGTTGGCTGCATTTTTGTTTTGTTTTGTTTTAGCACTGCTCTCTTCAGAGTTTGAAAACAAATGTGCCTCCATCTCCTGCTTTTTTTTAATCTATGTATTATTTCAAATGAAGTGTCTTTGAGATCTTCAGTTTTCTTTTTTTTAATTAAACTTTATTGGGGTGACAATTGTTAGTAAAGTTACATAGATTTCAGGCGTACAATTCTGTGTTACATTATCTATAAATGAACACATTGTGTGTTCACCACCCAGAATCAGTTCTCCTTCCATCACCATATATTTGATCCCCTTTACCCTCATCTCCCACCCCCATCACCCTTTACCCTCTGGTAACCACTGCATTATTGTCTGTGTCTATTAATTTTTGTTTCTCATTTGTTTGTCTTGTTCTTTTGTTGTTTTTGGTTTATATACCACATATCAGTGAAATCATATGGTTCTCTGCTTTTTCTGTCTGACTTATTTCGCTTAGCATCATACTCTCAAGATCCATCCACATTGTCACAAATGGTCCTGTTTCATCTTTTCTTACCGCTGAATAGTGTTCCATTGTGCACATATACCACAACTTCTTTATCCATTCATCTATCGAAGGACATTTTGGTTGTTTCCATGTCTTGGACACTGTAAATAAAGCTGCAATGAACTTTGGAGCACAGTTGTCTTTATGGATAAATATTTTCAGATTTTTTTTTGGTAGCTACCCAGGAGAGGGATTGCTGGGTCATATGGTAATTCTATTTGTAATTTTTTGAGGAACCTCCACACTGCCTTTCATAGCGGCTGCACTAATCTGCATTCCCAGAAACTGTATATGAGGGTTCCTTTTTCTCCACAGTCTCTCCAACACTTGTTACTATTTGTCTTGTTGATGATAGCCATTCTAACTGGGGTGAGGTGATATCTCATTGTGGTTTTTTTTGTTTTGTTTTGTTTTTTGCATTTCTCTGATGATTAGTGATGTTCAGCATTTTTTCATATGTCTATTTGCTATTTGTATGTCCTCGTTGGAGAAATGTCTCTTCAGGCCGTCGGCCCATTTTTCAATTGGGTTGTTTGTTTTTTTGTTATTGAGTTGTATGTGTTCCTTGTATATTTTGGATATTAGCCCCTTATTGGAGGCACTGTTTGCAAAAATCTTTTCCCATTCAGTTGGTTGCCTGTTTATTTTGTCGATGGTTTCTTTTGCTGTGCAGAAGCTTTTAAGTTTGACATAGTTCCATTCATTTATTTTAGCTTGTACTTCCCTTGCCTTTGGAGTCAAATTCATAAAATGCTCTTTGAACCCAAGATCCATAATTTTAGTACCTATGTTTTCTTCTATGCAGTTTATTGTTTCAGGTCTTAAGTCTTTGATCCATTTTGAATTAATTTTGGTACATGGTGACAGATAGCAGTCCAGTTTCATTCTTTTTCGCATGACTTTCCAATTCTCCCAGCACCATTTATTGAAGAGGATGTCTTTTCGCCATTGTATGTTTTTTGCTTCTTTGTCAAAAATTATCTGTCCATATTTATGTGGTTTTATTTCTGGGTTCTCAATTCTATTCCATTGGTGAGAGCTTCAGTTTTCCTTTTCCCATTCCTTTCAAATTCACTGTGGTTCCTATCTACTCAATGCCTCCCTTTGAGTTTTATCAAGATAGCATGATTTACAAAGAAAAGCATCAGCTTAGATGTTAGGCAGAACTTCAGGTCTTTTTTTGGGTAACTTATTAGCCACTGGATTTTTAGCACGAGAAAAAAATAAGTTTGTTTCCTCAACAATAAAGTATGCGAGTGGTGCATTTACTGCATACATGTGAAATAAATGTTCTTAGGTAGTTTTTCACTGGCTGCTAATGTAGATGTGATTGTACATCAAATGAAATGTACCCCATTAACTAATTAAACTCTGAAACTCTAACCCTAAAGAAATATCTTGAAAATTATTCTCCTGGTCATAAGACATTTAAGACTAAAGGGATTATGGCAAACCCAACCCCATTGATTAATAGACATTTGGTCCTGTCTCAAATATCCACGGAGACATTTGGTACGCACCAAAAGGTCCTTGATCATGTGCCATTACTAGCTATGCTACTGAGACAACTAGGTTATTATTAGCAATACAGCCAATGAATTGGACCAATACAACATGATAGTATGTTTTATGTATTAATCCTGTAAGCCAAAAGTATAAATAAACATTATGGACTATTTAAACCCAGGGATGTCTTTTGAGCATGGACGTGCTTGACAGGACCAAATATCAAGGACCATTTGGCTTGGACCAAATGTCTCCGTGGACCTTTTGGGCAGGAACAAATGTTCTGTAGGGGAACCATTCCTGTAAGAGCAGCCCAAAAGCCTGGCCTTTGTGTGTCAAAATAAACTGTTAGAAACTTAATTTACAGGGCCTCTAATTTATTTGGTTCTTTTGAGTTTTGTTTTGGCTAAAGATCATAAATCGATTTTTAAAACACATTACCTACCTACACATATTGTTCCTTTAAATTACTAACACCACATTTTCCTTTTTCATATGCATGTATACTTAGCAATTTCAGTTTTTAAATGTATTTCTTTATCTTTTTTTAATATTTAATAATAAACCTGTTATTTAACTTTGATTTTTACCTTCATGGCAAATTGCCCAATAACTTTATCTACTTCCTCACTGTTTCCATGCTTACTTCCTACTACATTTACAATTTTAGATACTCAAGATTTGCCTTCTCAATTTATCTTTGCAAATTGCTAATATCTGCACATACTAACCCAAGAATTTAGTTTAGACATCTAACTCACAACTTCAATCTACTGCCTGTCTAATTTATTTTCATCTTTTTTATTGTATCTTGGGTTGAATATGTAAAAAAATGTTTAAGGTAACATTTTTCATGATATATAATTTCTATAAACGTAATCTGTGAACATTTCACTTCTTACCAATGGCATATTTTGAATAAATTCCAGTTAATTTGGTTTTAGTAAAACTTCTCATTGAAAATGATTCTCCTAGAGTCAGCATGCTAGTTTAAGAAAAAAAAGTTGGGGCTTTTAAGTTTAAATAAAATTAGCCAATCTGAATTTAGTCTATAATAGAGTTGTACTTTATTAGATATGTGCTATCTATTTTGAGAACAAGGGGATATTACATTTGCATAAAATATTCAAGACTTTTACAATTCATAAAAATATGTGAGATAACTACATAAACATCTAAAAATTAGATGTGAAATGTATACTAACAAATTGTTCTCACACCGATATTTTGCATGATATAATAAAGCAATATTTGAGCTACAGCTGGAAAACACTATTTGCCTACTCTCATTAAAATTCAATGACGTTAAGCAAATAATTTGTTCAAAATGACAATAAGCCTAGAAATAATCACCACATAAAATCTCATCAAGCAGCTATAAGTAGTAGGAGTTTTCAGTAATTTGTGTTCCTCAATATTTCCTTCTTTGGTCATAGGTGACATACGCCAAAGTCAAAATCAACCAATATTTCAGAGCATGAGAGTGGCTGAGTAAGGTTTTCTTCTTCCAACAATATCTAATAGAGGATTTTGTTTTTTAAAAGTTTATGAGATCACTATTTTGCCCATATGTATAAGAAAACTATATTTTGGCCAACATCAATTTGAGACACATGTAAAAAAAGATTATTTCCTGTAAATGTATTAATGAAATTTCAGTAAAATATAGTACTTAGATAATAGATTACAGTGTCTCTAACAATGCTCTATTAGGATGTATTGCGCACACCAGTAACTACACGTAAAGCAACTTTATAGGGAGCAGACTTATTTTGCAGGTTTCCTGAGCTGAGATGAGATGATAGTAAACCTTAACTCCTTAAGTCCAGTCTGCTTTTGAAACCTCGCACCTTTATAGTAAAAGTAACATTACACTGTCATTTGAAAGGAGGAAGAGAACAACTTTTCCAAGTGAATCTGATTGGAAGAAAGTGGAAAACGTGTAATTACTCAAATTGCATTGGGCCAGAATTCAGGTTAGGACTTTGACATTAGTGAAAAATACCAGGGCTTTTTGGATTGATGATAGGTCAGACCATTTTACAAAGTTAACAAAAACAAACAAACCAGAAAACTTAATAAGAGGAAGAATGCAGTGCATCATATGATACCTTTTAACTTTTCTGTAATGAGGGACATAAATAAAAATGGAGTAATCACTTTCTAGGGAAATCCATTGTTTTCATCTGTAATGAAAAACCATAAGAGTTAAAATGTGTAAATTATTTATTGTCTATAATGCATCTGTTATATAATTGATCTCAAAAATTATAAGACAGTTGAATCTGATCATGGTCAAGTCATATGTAATCACTCATAATTTTCTACTAAGTAGAGATGGAGATTATTTGGCAATTAGCTTTATTTCTAGAAATCTGCCCTAAGGAGATAGTGAGAGATGAGGTCAGAGATTTATATGCACAGATGTTGATTACAGCATTATTTATAACTAAATTTTGAAAACAAATTAAATGTCAAATACAAGAGGTGATATAATTTTTTACAATTTTGCTCTGAAAAAAAAAGTCCCAAGTTTAACTGAATGTAATTAATCTATTACTCTTAAGTCATTGATTAACCAAAGTTCTCTGTCTAGTTCATGGATAAAAATGTACTGAGATGCCGGTATGTATTCAAAAACACCTCTAATATGTTGCCTGTTTTTATAGCATGCATAATTGTTAGTATACTGAACAGTAAAACACGGGAGGAAATAAAGTACTATAATTTGGTGAGTTTCTTCTGTTTTATTGTATCTTATAATCGAGTTCTGCCTATGAATGCTAAGCAATCAGCTTCAGGGTCAGACAGTTGTGGGTTTAATTTCCAGCTTGGATACATCTGAGCCATGTGGTCTTGGACTTTGTGCCTTAGTTTTATGATGAGTAAAATGTAGATGGACAGTACTTACTTCTTAGGGTTATAAACAGAACAAATTACAATAGTTAATGTAAAAAATGTTCCTGTAATATCATATCCATTGAATGTTAGTTATTAATATTAATGTAAATTTAATTCTAACTCATTTTGTACTGCCATATTTTCTAACGAGGTTGTTTTCTGATGGAGTGCTTTAAAAATAAAGCATTTTATACATTTTCTGGTTAAATGTTCTAAATATGCCTTTATTTATTTCCCAATTTAATCCATTGAACAGAAGTATATTATTTGCCACTAATACAGGTTACCCCCATTTTTCTTCTTGTAATGCTAATTAAAATTTTCTTGAACCATATACCCATAAAAAAAGAGCATTTTTTAAATTTTTAATTAAAATTTATTGGGGTGACAGTGGTCAACAAAAGTATATAGGTTTGAAGCATACAATTCTATAATACATTATCTATATATTGCATTATGTGTTCACCACCCAGAGTCAGTTCTCCTTCCATCACCATATATTTGACCCCATTTACCCTCTTCTATTATAATACTCTCCTCTCCCCCCTTACCCTCTGGTAACCCTAAACTGTTGTGTCTATGAGTTTTCGTTTCTTTATTGGTTTGTCTATGTTCCTTTGTTGCCTTCAGTTTTATCCCACATATGAGTGAAGTCATATGGTTCTTGACATTTTGTGTTAAAAACCAGCACTTTTAATTCAACCGTTCCCATAGTCTTCATCCTTGTGTTATTGCTACATTTATTAAGACAAATGTCTAGCTTTTACTATCATATTATCCTACACCATTGCAACTCCAAGGGATATATGCCTTATGGTCTCCAGGGGAAGAGAGTTTTGAGTTGGGGAATTTCAGATATTAGTGGATTGTGAAGAAGTGAACCCAAAAAATATTATGTAAATATTTCTGGTGTAACTAAAATAAAATAAAATTCTTATACTATATTAAATTTATGTATTTAAATTAGTATAATTAGAGGAATTTGTTCCACTCGTGTTGACAGATGGCATGATAGGAGGATATTTAGCTTAGAAACTGGGATTATGATTAAGAAAATGTCTACCAAAATCCCAAATTGCCAAGTAAATTAAGTGCCCCCTTTCTCCTCTTTAAAGCAGTGAGAAGCAGGAGAACATCTGGGCGATGAACTTAATAAGGGGAAAGGAAATATCAATGTGGAAATGAGTCTGACACTGATAGAGGTTAGACAGGAAATGAGTGGTGGATTGTTAGTGAGCAGAGTAGTAGGAAATAAGGTTACAAAAGTAGATGGAACCATATATGTATGTATATTTATATATTTGTATGTATATTGTTGCAGGAAGCGGAGTACAGCATTAGGAATAGAGACCGTGGAAATGTATTGGCTCTGTGCGATGTCAGAGGGATAGTGGATAGGGGGAGGGGGGTTCACACAGTGTGAGGGATATAAATGATAAACGTCTAAGTTTTGCTTTGTCTTGTGCACCTGAAACTAATAAAATTAAAATAAATAAATAAAAAAGTAGATGGAACCAAATTGCTAAGGGTCAGAAATCAAGGCAGAAGGGTTTGGCCTCTAGTCAATAGTCAATCTCTTCTTTCTGATATCTCATCCTTTAAAATGACTGAACAAAGAGATCAAAGATGTAATGTAATTCCTATTGAATTGTAGGGTGGAGTGTCATTTAGAACTGCCAGTGGAGTGAAGGCAGGAATGAAAGAAGACACAGAAATGCAACTGTAGCATAGTGGCACTATGTCCTGGCAAAGAAGAGTCATCATTGCTGTTTATGACTTTAGAAAACTGTCCTTTATGCTGTAATATGACCCTTGTATCCATCAAATCAGTCTTTTTCTCTTTTACTTTTAACAGCCCATTTTATTTTATAATATTCTCCTGTGTAATCATGTTTGCTCTGCCCTCTATTTGGAGAAACACATAGTACTCAAATTCACTGTCAAATTAACCAGCAATGTGGTCTTAGGTAAATTATGACCAGCTCTTTAAATTTCCTCAGCTGTAATTTCACTGAGTTATGATGGGCTGTTACACATGAAATTAAGGATGAGAAAGCATCTCACACAGTCCTGGACATAATAAACAGTGCCAACCTGACCCAGTTGCCTTCGTGTCAAATACTTTGTTAGTCCATGGAATTAAAGAAATCTTCAAAAGTCTGATTTTTGGAGCTGGTATTAATA
>NW_027423959.1:0-13162 GCF_036562045.2 Rhinolophus sinicus | reverse complement strand
CTAAGAATTTTCTATCTTGAAGTGTAATATGGCAAACAGGGCCATTGATGTAATCTGGGGAGGAGGACTGATAACAAATGTGTGGATGACAGAATTTGGGATCCTTGCTCATAACTTACTTAGGCCATCTGGTCTTAGTAGGTTTGTTCCTGGCTGAACCATTTCCATCTCATACTGCTGTGGACGTGTCTGATTTTGACTTGGCCTGACAGACCCAGCTTATAATGGGCTCAGTTCTGAATGCTCTATGACTTGTTGTCCCACAGACTAATGTTCTGTTTCTACCAGGGTCCAGTAAAATGCCAGGAGCTACTTCTCAAGTTATACAATGTTTTGCTGTAGATGAGACAGCGTAATTCAAATCCTATGAGCCTGTGTAGCAATAATTCCATAAGCTCCATGTTGCTTCTCTCCCCGTCACTGACACCTTCAACATTTGAGTCTGTCAGTTCCTAAGACCTAAATGGCAGTGATGCTTACACCACACCCTGGACTTGCAACAGAGTTCTTTCTTGATCTGGGTTCACTCAAAGTTGGACACCTTCCATGTTTCTTAGCATATGGGCCAAAGCAGGATTATTAAGTAAGGAATACATTATGTCCAGAATCCAATGTGGCCTACCATGCGTTCTGCTTTCTTTGTAGTAGAGATGCAAGATGGTCTTTCTTTTTTTTTTTTTTTTTTTTTCACTTTAGTAACATTAATTTACCATTGGACCCCTAAAAAATTCACTGAAGTGCTAGGTTCCTGAATATTCTTAGGATTTGTCTGGAGCATATGTATCTTATCTGTGTAAAACACCTCTTATTTTGCCCAATCCACATGCCATTGATGGGTCATTGTGATAGTCTATGGGGTGTCCAGTCATCTCTTAGGACTATATTATGGCACAAGATAGAAGAGTTAACATGACCCTGAAGAAATCTATATAAGTACTATTGCCCAGCCCATGTGAATGGAAACTGTTTTGTTCTTTCATAACTAGAATGTAAATACATTTGCCAAATTCTCTAACATTGCCTGTAAAGCAAAATTTTTTTTTACAGTTTTGGTGGTGGAGAGACATTTTAGAGGTTTTCTTTTGACCTTCTCCACTATGCTAGCTCTTACCTCACAGACCAGGATTGCCATGTGGTAGTTACTCTAACAAGTATAGTAATTCTAATTATGCACTAAGTGACTAGAGAAATGACAACTGGGTGGATTTGTGGAACCAGAACACACTGAGAACTAGACTTTCTCCAGGACTCTATTTACTAACTGAATTCTACTACCTAAAGTAGAGCCCCAACTCGAACAGAGGAACCATGATTGTGCTTTCATTTTTGGTTATCAATGTCAACTCAAACTTTGTTCAGTAAGCCTTACTGTCTGGGTATTCCCTTCTTAGTATAAAACTGCCTGAGTAGTTGCTTTAGGAAAAGTCTCAGGGAATCATCATGGTGTATAATAAGTATGGTGTTTCAGAGTTCTTCCACTTAGGGATCCAGGTACCTCTTTAGGTAATGAGTTCTAGACCTGAAAATTGGTACAGGTCTCAGAACTGAGCAACAGGTTGAAATTTTTGCAGTGACTATCATCAGCTTTCTACTCCTCCATTTTTGCCTTGTTCTTTTAAATGGTAAGCAGAGACTTGCTGGTTCTTATAAATGGTAAGCAGAGACTTGCTGGCTGCCTATCTGTTTTGGCCCTTGTGGAGATGGGATTGTATCCTGTGGGCCAAGCCCCTTTGACTTTGCCCTTTGATCCATAATTTTCTGATGGGTCTCCTGTCCTTATATGTCTATTACAATATGGTCATACCCCTCTTTATTTCTTCTACCTTCTTCCAGGGCAAACTAAACATTTACACTTTCCTGAGCATTAGCCATGATTGTTTTCAAGCTTAAGGTCTCAGTAATTTCAGCCTTATGATTTGTGGTTAAGTGTTTTCCACTTGACCTTTTGCTCCATTATCTCCTTAGATATTAATGAACCCATGTCTATAACTACCTTTACTGCTATCAGATCTGGTATGCACAGGAAAGCCACTTTGAATTTCTCAGTGTTGTTGGTGCCCATGTCACCAGGTTATTTATAATGGCTTGGTGAATGTTGTCCTGTGTCCTCCAATTAAACATAATTTTCTGATGGGTCTCCTGTCCTTATATGTCTATTACAATATGGTCATACCCCTCTTTATTTCTTCTACCTTCTTCCAGGGCAAATTAAACATTTACACTTTCCTGAGCATTAGCCATGATTGTTTTCAAGCTTAAGAGCCAACCTACTAGGAGTGAGTTTGTGCTAACTCCTAGGGTCCTTGCAAGGGTCATAAATCCCACATCTGAAGAAAATGTCCCCAAGTTGAAACTTTCATCTAGTCTTAACATTCCATTATATTCCCCTTAAGTTACCCCCAAAATCCAAACCCAGGGGTATTTGTTATCTGTCAGTATATGCTGGCTAATTCTGAAAACTCTTTAGGTATCTAGTTATTTTCCTTATCAGGCCCTACCTATTCCCAGGAAGGGTATGCTGTCTTTTCACCCTAATTATCAGCCTGGCAGCCAGTAGAGGAGGTAAGAGCAGTTCCTGAAGGTTATATACCTCTTGCCTCATGGATGCTACCTCTTACTAGGGAAAAATGGGTCACCTCTGAAAGCAAAGTATTTCAGACATCTGCAGTGCCAGCATCCTCAAGGACAGCCATGCCATGTTTTAGCATCCCAGGTTTTCCTAAATAGAGCCCTGACCTTGGAATAGACCTTTGTCTGAGCATCGACACATCTCAGATGCTGTGTGCCTCTTATAATTGTCTTCAGTCTGTTGTCGGCTGTGTATCATTACAGAAAATAAGGGCTTTTCCTGGAAGTCACTAGACAGATTCTCTGGCTCTCACACTTAACTATTAACTGTTTGTTAATTGCCCACAATCTCATTATCCTTCTGCAGGGCATCAATGCAACTTAGAATAAAACAAATTCCAATGTCTTTGTAGGTTGTCCCCCCCATGGTTTTCAAATCTTTGAGCCATCATACCTTCAACATTAATTCCCTCTACTGGGACATTTTCTTAGGTCACCACCAGTGAATTCCTTAGCAATTGAGCCAGCATCTTGAGCGAGGGATTACTAAGTACTAGAGTGGCATCCTCTTCATCCACAGGCAGTTAGCGAGCCATTCCCAAATCCCCATCGTGTCTTTTGCTTGCTTTAACCACTCTTGGTCCTCCGAGAAGCAGACCACAAGAGGAAATTAGATATGAGATTTATTGGAGGTTATGCCTATGAGGGAAATGTGGAGAAATTCCAATGCTGGCCAAGCTATTGGCTCACAATACCAGTATGACCTCTGTAAAGGCTTGAGGAAGGTTAAGGAAAGTCTCAGACTCAAGTGTATTTCTAAAAGCCTCAGAAAGGCCTGTAAGGAGTCCTGCAACCACAGGTGCCTGTCAGAAGGGTTCTGTCGCACAGGAATGGGCCTACCCTGTGTCTGTATGATACCCAGTAAATGCTGACAGCTGCTTGTGGGAAGTGTGGCCTCAGCAGAACATGGTGATGGAATTTAGATGGCAGCAGCTAAGGCTCAGCCAATCATGCTCCCAACTGTGGGAAATGTGGAAGGCACATTTTTTTTTTTTGAGGATGGTAAACTTTTTTTTTTTTAATTCAACTTTATTCGGGTGACAATTTTTAGTAAAGTTACATAGGCTTCAGGTGTACAATTCTGTAATACATTATATCTTACATTGTGTGTTCACCACCCAGAGTCAATTCTCTTTTCATCACCATATATTAGACCCCATTTACCCTCTTCTAGAGTCTCCTCCCCTAAAATATTGGTAACCCCTAAAATATTATCTGTCTGAGTTTTTGTTCCTTCATTTGTTTGTCTTGTTCTTTTGTTGTTTTCAGTTTTATATATCACATATCAGTGAAATCATATGGTTCTCTACGTCTTCTGTCTGACTTATTTAGCTTAGCATTATAACCTCAAGATCCATCCATGTTGTCACAAATGGTACTATTTCATTTTTTCTTACTGCTGAATAGTATTCCATTGTGTATATATACCACAACTTCTTTGTCCATTCATCTATTGAAGGACATTTTGGTTGTTTCCATGTCTTGGCCACCGTAAATAAAGCTGTAATTAACATTGGCGCACACTTGTCTTTATGTATAAATGTTTTCAGGTTTTTTGGGTAGATACCCAGGAGAAGGATTGCTGGGTCATATGGTAATTCTATTCGTAATTTTTTGAGGAACCTCCACACTGCCTTCCATAGCAGCTGCACCAATCTGCATTCCCACCAACAGTGTATGAGAGTTCCTTTTTCTCCACAGCCTCTCCAACATTTGTTACTATTTGTCTTGTTGATGATAGCCATTCTGACTGGGGTGAGGTGATATCTCATTGTGGTTTTTATTTGTATTTCTCTGATTAGTGATGCTGAGCATTTTTTCATAAGTCTATTTGTCATTTGTATGTCCTCTTTGGAGAAATGTCTCTTCGGGTCCTCTGCCCATTTTTCAATTGGGTTGTTTGATTTTTGGTGTTGAGTTGTATGAGTTCCTTGTATATTTTGGATATTAGCCCTTATCAGAGGCTCTGTTTGAAAACATTTTCTCCCATTCAGTTGCCTCTTTATTTTGTCGATGGTTTCTTTTGCTGTGCAGAGCTTTTAAGTTTGATATAGTCCCATTCATTTATTTTAGCTTTTAGTGGGAGGCACATTTAAAGGTTGCCACAACAATCCCATGATTTCTTGTATGTTCTGTAAACTCAGCCTTTTTTTATAAACGTAATGCCTCTTGGCTACATCCAGATTTCACAATATTTATATTAAAATACATAAAAGACATTAGAATTGAGACTGTGGTATTCCATAGCCAATCTGACAGACTGCAGTCTTAGGAAAATAAAGGCAAATTCATGAGTTAGGCTGAATTCCAAAGGAAGAATGCCATAAATTGGGTCCAAGTCTGTCTAACTCCTCCGAAAATATAAATGGTTTTCACTGAAGGAGAATAACAAGATTTCTAATCTTCTCTCTCCTGAGATTTTTAAAGTGATAGTTAAATGATACCTTACTATAACTTCAGAGGTGGTTCTGGGTCGTTGGGCCTTGCCCTTTCTCTCACTCATGCTCCACTAAGAGGGCCCTGAGAGCCAGTGAGCATGTGCTTAGCATTAATTCTAGACATCTTCACCAGGACCCCAACCATGGTGGGCGTGGGGAGAACAGGACTTTGCTTACGATTGCTTTTCCATTCATAGGGAGAAGAAGATTTGACTCCTCCAATCCCAAAGGTTCAGAAAAGCTAAACACCATGGTGGAGTAATGAGATGAAAGTTAGAGGTATTAGAAGAAATACAAATATAATTGAAATCCTGAATGATCACACATTTTAGATATCCCAACAGTGGGGCAATTAATTGGAATAGCCAAAGCAAAACCAGAAGTCACTTTTTCCGGTTATATAGTGGTCTTTCCTTTGCACTTTACTTCCCTTTTATACATATGGTGTGCCCAATAATGGCTTGTTGTATACCTGAAGCCTAGTAGACTCAACATCTTCCTGCCTGTTTAGTTTATAGTTATGGAATTTGTAATCACACTTGTATTAAATCCAGCTCTACACTTTGTTGTCCCTCTAGGAAGGGAGCCCTGAGAGGAAACTGCTTTGTTGACCTGTGCACTCCCAGTTTTGGGAATGTCTAATGTCTACAGCGAACGTCTGCTGTGTTGGGGATGTTAAATACACAACCGTCAGACCTTGGGGAAGAGGCCTTTCAGCTCTTTCACAGTTAAGGAAAATGAGGATTAGAAAGACTAAACGTTTTAGAATTTAAAAAATCTAAATTCCTGATTTTTATCTCCTATAAACTAAGTTACTTTGGACAATCTTTTTATCACTTCTGGGAACACCAATTTCCTCATCTGCAATGTAAGGATAGTAACTCCTGCCCTTACAGTATGGTTATGAGAATCACATTAGTAATTTTCAATCAGTAGCAGCTTACTAGCTAAATGTGTATATTATCCATTTTCTATCTGGGGGTAAAGTCAGTGTTCCTATAAATGCTAGAATTCATAAGTTTAACTTATTGCAATCCATTAAAAAAATAGCACATTATGATTAGGGATCCTATAGATGGATCCAGGGGTTAAAGAGAGTTTCTGTGGGGAAAGGAAGGTTTTCCCTTTCATGGAGCCCTCATATGTTTCAGGCCACTTGATGGTAGCAGGCCTGCAGGGAAAATACAAGGGCCGTGTTAAGACATGGTCATTTTGTCACATCTCCCTTCATTGAGTTTATTTTTTTCCAAGCCACATACTCTTTCATGAGTGGTATGCCCCATACCAGCCAGGCATACATGTCAGTCTTTTTCTAGAACACTCCATGCTTTATTAGTATAAGCAGTTTATCAGCATCTTGATAAGGGCTTAAATCAGAAAATGTTTTTCTTGCACCTAGGGGCAACTTTAATGAAATGACCCCAGTTTTTGAGGATTTACTTATATTAAAGCATACACAGAAAACTGAGTAGAAAGTATTATGTAACACAACAATAGATTATAAACTCCAACCAAAACATGGAGTTTCTAGAGAGCTTAAGAAACGTTGTATGCAGTTTATAAAGCAAGCATATTCAGTCCTGTTTCCTCATGTGTAAAATGTGAACACTACTACATATCTCATAAGATGTCAAGATATTTGTAAGAATTGCATGACATATAATTGCTGAATAAATATTAACGACTATTTCTGTTACTGGTATTGTCATTGTTGTACCTTCTACAGCTCGAGTATCCTATAGCCATTTAAAAGAACATACCCTCAGAATTTAGATTGTACAGTCTTTCTTAGCGTTTCTTTGGAATTATTGAAGCTGCAGACCACTGGGCCTAACATCTCTAACTCCCTAAAGTTCTCATTTGGGAAGTTGCCCACCATACTTAAATACATTTCTCCATGTGCTTATTTGAGAGAGAAGGAAGTAGTCATCTAACCTTGGCTCCTATCTTCAGGACTTGGAGAAGCCGGCTCTCGGATCTGCTTGGTGCGGATAGCATAGACAATAGGATTGAGGATTGGAGGAATGAGGAGGTAGAAGTTTGCCAACAGAGTATGGACTGGAGGAGGCACCTGGTGACCAAATCGGTGAATGAGGGAGGAAACAGCAATGGGAACATAAAATATCAGAATTGCACAGATGTGAGAACCACATGTTCCCAAGGTTTTAAGCCTGGCCTCAGGGGTGGTCAGCCCCATCACAGTCCTGAAAATCATCACATAAGAGGCAGCAATGGCCACTGAGTCCAGGACCAGCACCAGAAAGCCAATGCTTAGGCCATAGACATTATTGAGCCTGCTGTCACCACACGCCAAGGTGACCACAGCCATATGTTCACAGTAGGAATGCAAGATGACACGGGCTTTGTAAACAGGCAGCCGCAAACGGATCATCAGGGGCAGGGGTCCAATGTAGAATACACCCCGGAGGAGTGCAGCCATCCCCAAACGCCCCACCACAGTATGAGTGAGCACTGTGCTATGATGTAATGGGTCACAGATGGCCACATAGCGGTCAAGAGCCATGGCAAGGAAGATGCCTGACTCAACCGTGGCAAAGCAGTGGATGAGAAACATTTGGGCCAAGCAGGCATCCAGGCCAATGTCGCCAGCACCAAACCAGAAGATTCCCAGCAGTTTGGGCATAGTGGAAGTGGACAGAACCAGGTCAATGACGGCCAACATGCACAGGAAGAAGTACATGGGCTGGTGCAGGCTGTGTTCCACCCTTACCACAGCCAGAATGGTGAGATTCCCCACCACAGCCACCAGGTACATGGAGCCAAAGGGAATGGAGAGCCAGATATGCAGGGACTCCAGCCCTGGGATGCCGGTGAGCCGGAAGGAGCTGGGTGCCGAGCAGACATTATGAAAAGTGAGCATGGCTGTTCATAAATCATCCTTTTCACTTGTGCCCCAAAATGCAGAACTTTTTTTTCTACAAATAAAAGATAAGAATATTTTATTCTTAGGTCCTATAATAAAGAAAAGAGCATTGATAAGATGCTATAAACTTTTTTCAGAAGAAATTATAAAATGCCATGACATGTATTATAATATTCACAAATTTGTCAAGCACAAGCCAAAATACATACTTGAATGAAATGTTTAAGTATATTTTTGCAATATGGCTCTCAAGGAGTAATGTTCTCACATCAATGAATGAAATGGCCAAAGGCAGACAGGTAGCTAATTAGTCACTTAACTATGCAGGTAGGCTATAAGGTATCTCGGGATTATATTAGAAGATTTCAGACTAAAGACTTCTTGAAAGAAGAGATACATTGATGCTGAGAGATACAGTGGCAGACTCCTGGGGCTGTCTAGACTATGGTAAGTCAATGCTCAAGCTGGGGGTCAGCATTAGCTATTAGATGAGCTGAAATGTTTAATCTGCCTGCCAAAATCACAAGGATGTGGGCTGGTGAAGAAGAGGGACTTCAGAGGGTGAAAATAGTGATTCCTGAAGGGTGAAAGCTGCTTTCTGGAGCTCAGTTTGTGTGTCCAAAAGCAGGTCCTTGCAATGGCCTTCTCCTTCATGGAGGCTAAATATGAGGATAAGATTCCAAAAGTAGAGACAGTTAACCCCAGGCAGGAAGAAGACACAGTCAATGCCAAGCGACATGAAGCTCAGATGATAAATATCTAAGCCCTAAGAAGAAATGCCCTATCAGAGTATAGAACAACTGGTGAAAAGGGAGATGTGTACTCGTATTTAGAGGAAAGACACCAACTTTTTTCCAGGTCTAAGTAATCATACCAGAATGGGTTCCCTATGTACATTAGAGATATGTCAAGGAAGGGAAGAAGTCTTTTCTGCACATTTTAAGCCTAATTGGGTTGAATATAGCAGAGTCATCAGTAGTCTTGGTTTTAGAACTTTGCAGATCCAATTTCAGATCCTGGCAGTAGGAGCTTAGACAAGTTACTTGATCCCATTAGGTAAATACAACTGACCTCATTTCACAACAAATTTAAACAGCTGTGACCTAAAGTCATAAGGATTAAATGAGAATTCAGTATCTAACACACAGTAACACTAAGGATTAGCTCTTTATAGTCAGTTGTTGGAATGATGCGTGAAAGCTAAAATATACTCAATAAACTTCAAAGAACTCGGGAAATGCCTATCTTGGCAGAGAGCCATAGTGCAGGGAGGATGACACTCTGTGTGAGTCTGTTGTAGTGACTTTATTCCCCAGAATTCCTCTCCATGAGCTGGGTTTCCTCTCCATCTCAGGGTTCTCCTAGATCACTACAAATGGAAATAGAGATAGTGTTGGCAGTAGCAGAAAAAAGAAAAGACAAAAAGGCTAAATCACTGGAGCTGAGAAGGAAAGGTCTGCACAGGTACCAACCAGCCTGTGACTGAAATAACCAGGAGACATTAGATGAGGGGCGTAGCTAAGGAGAAACTGTCCTGGTTTCCTTACCCTATCTGCTGGCTATTCTCCATCTGTCCCTCCAAATCCTGTCCTATGTCCCCAGAATCTAATGTTTATGGCCTATATCACCCAGAGCACCTTCTCCTCTGTTTCTAGGTGGTTCAGCCAATGTGAGGCATCAGCAGGAGATATCAAAGTGAAACCAGAGATCAGGAGTTTATTCCCCAGTTCCTTTCCTGCCAGGCACATTTGGCAGCTCTGCGGTTTTAACCAAAGGCTCCTGAAAAGTGACCCCTCCTGTGTTTTGGCAACTGCCTCTTCCTTTGCCTGGTCAGGCCTGAGTTAGGTGATGCTGCTCACTGTTGTCAGTCCTGGTGCTCCACCATCCCTTCTGTTTCTTTAACCCTGCCCAGGCCTCTGCACAAAGTCCCTTGACCACGCCACTTGTTCTTTGAGTGTATCAGACCAGAATCCATAGTATACCCAAGAGACATTCTTCACCCAGTATTGTCTCTTGAAAATCTGTCTGCTTCCTCCACAGGACATACAATCTGAAAGTTGACAACTTTACAACTTTTTCTAAAAGCAAAAGAGCTATGTAACCTCATGGTGGTCAGGGCTAAGTGATCTTTACCCTGATTTCTAGATTTACAATAAAAGGGAACTTGTCTACTTCACCCTAATTGTAATCAACTGACTTTCATAACTGATGTTATACTAAGCAAAGGTGAATCATGTGGAGAATAATCTTTACTCCAGGAAAAGAAGAGTCCTTACATGGAAAGATCAGCAGGACTTGCCAAGTGAGTTTGTCTTCTGTTTCCAAGCTGGTCCCCTTATAGAAGTTACTCTCCTCCTGTGTTAGGGAGGAAGCTGTTTTTCAACCATCTGTCTTTCCTTCTGATGTTTTTGAGTCCCACCACTACTGAGTCACAGCTTGGGGCAGTGGTTCCTAAGATTCTAACACTCCTTAAATTATGCCTCCCTAGTCAGAAGCACCCCTCACCTTACATACAACAGAAGGAAGCTACTATACCTCATCTTCAGTGTTGCTGTGAGAGTGTAAGGAATCACAACAGGCCAACCCCCACCTGAGCTCTGCCCAAATACATTTGCCAACATCAACCACAGATTTTACTGTTCCCCACCCTGCTCACTACTTTCCAACAATGCTGAATGTTGTCCATTTCCCAACTGCACCATGTTCTTTTGCCTCTAAGAATTACTGATGTTCTTTCCTAGTGTTGGAATGGCATACTCATCTTTCTCACCGGGCTAATCCTTACATATGCACCTTGCCACAGCTTAGATTTCACCTTTAAAAAGCCTGCTCCCATCCTTAGTCTGTGCTCAGTACCTGTCTTTGTACTGCACACATAATGCTCTGAATTCAGAGTTTACATACATGTTTCCCCAAACAGGATGTAAGTTCCATAAGAATAGACAGCGTGCCTATCTTGTTCTCTTGTGTAATCCTGTATTAGCACAGTGCCTACCTATGTTGAGTGAGAATAAAATGCTGTGCCTATTTAAAGCATGTGGGGATGTTTTGGAGGATGTTGTGTTGGCATTAGTGAACTAGCAGCCTCTTCGGCCTCCTTATGTGTGGACTCCACCTTTTCTAAGTCCCCTTCCAGAATTCCTTCCCTCTGAGTCCTATCTTGGAGATTTATACAGGAGTTCAATCTAAAGTGGGTTGCCAAGTGTCCCAAGTCTCTTCATCCTTATAGGTTGGGAACTCTTTCTGGTGACCTGTTTCTTTCCTAGGTTTCCCCTTTATAAGATGCTCTTACCTGGGCTGGGTAGTGTCAAAGAGCAAGAGCCTGGGGCTCTGCCAATGACTCTGAGGCCTGGCACTTATGAGCATTCTGTTCAGGGGTTGAGGGAATTCCACCTTGACTCATAACCTTCTTACTTCCTTCCGTGAAGAAGGAAAATAGCAGGTTTTGTCCCAGAAGGATGGACACAGAATCTAAATTTAGGTACAGCTATCCCTGGCATGTCAAGGTTGGTCCAGAGAGATCTAAGGAAAACAGACCTTCTAATTGGCTCATGATCCCTTGGGTTCAAAGTCTGCTCTTGCTTATTGTCTGGTCTCCCTGGAGTTGGCAGCTATTCTGAGGACACCAAGGAGAAATCAGAAAGACCTTTCTAGAGGAGGTATGAAGAATCGCCTTAGGATTGGAGCTCAGTCGGCTGTAATTCTCCAATAAAGTCTGGTATCCTTACAGCATTTGAAGGTGATGGTAGAGTCTTGAACTAACTTTAAGATAAACCAATGACAACTCCCTAAAATCTAGATACTGCAGACTTTTCTCCCACTCTGGTTTATATTGTGAGGAAGGACCTCATGGACTTGTGGCTGGAGCTGTGTATCTCCTTTACATCTTTCAGAACCTCACCATCCCAACCTAACATTCCACTCTGCAAAAGGAGAGAAGCCAAACTGAGAAAGCAGTTTTTTTTTTTTTTTTTTTTTAATTTAAGAGATGTATTTGAAATATAAATATTATTTTACAGTAAATAAAATTTCTATAGAGGAAAATAGAATATGATTTCAAAGATAGAGGTTTATATGTAAAATCTATTGATTAATTAAAGTTCAAGGGGAAATTTATTTTCATTCAGGCAGTTTTCAATTTCTTTACAATACTCTGTTTAGTGCGTTGAGTATGGTAACACTAGGAAACTAGTACACTCTGAAATTCAGAAGTTCTTTCGAGAAAGCAGTTTCTTGATGTATCTCACTGGGATGCTCATTGGGTTGGTAGGACATGTGACAAGACACAATCTTTGAAGCTCCAAAGGCTTGAGTTTACAAGCCAGCTCAGTTACATACCCACGCGACCTTGAACAAGTTCATCTCCATTTCTTCAAACAGAAAGTGGTAATAATACCTATCTCTAGGTAGTTCTTATCATTGAAGTACTGTTTATAAAGGGGCTAGTAAGAAGACAAACATACTAGGTGCTTAATAAACAGCATGGTTATCACCGTGACTGCTGCTTTTTGTGTATCTTTGGGAGGGGTTAGCTCTCATAAGCCTGGGAGAGACATCCTAATTGTCTCCTTCAGACAAGAAGCCAAGATGGTCAGGGCAGGGGCTAATCCAGTAGAATCAATACATAAATAATCTAATTTTCACACCTCAGAGGAACCTATTTCTCTGGAAGCTCAGGAGAAGCTGGGAAGTTCTAGCTTTTTAACTGTTCCCCAAACTTAAACTTCATATTTTATGTAAAACTGCTTCTAGTTGCTGCAATATACAGGGTTACTTCTTGCTTCTATGCCTGTACACATTTTATACCCCCAGTCAAGTTAAAAAAAAAAAAAAAAAAGAAGGTAGGAATGCCTATCATACAGATTTCATATCTAGCTTTTGAAACATGGTTCAATAATCACCTCCTCCAACTGAATTCTGCCTTTAAATTTAGAGTTTAATAGGCAAGCTAGTTTATTTTGTACCTGAATTTCTTTTATGATATTTAAAAATTATAAGTATTCAATAAATCAATGCATTTGGATTGAATGACAGTTTCACGTAGTAAGGCCTCTTCCTTTAATAATTTGACTTTCTGGACCAACTGTCAAGACAGCCTTTTTTAACTGATGAAGAGGTATGCATATTATATGCACAGAAGAACATCAAAGTATTAACTTTCTCCACAGGATAATATCTTAAGTCTATATTAAATAAGTCAGATACATATTCA
>NW_027423958.1:0-13249 GCF_036562045.2 Rhinolophus sinicus | reverse complement strand
ATTTAATTTCTGGTCACACTTTATGACAGTGCTATGATGAGTTCCAAAAGCAAAGGAAATCAATGCTATAGGTTCCACATCAGAAGTTCTGCTTGCCCCAACGTCTGCTTTATACCAGGTCTGACAATTAAGTTTGCGAACTCATCCTAGAAAAAGTGCTACACACTCATTGCTGAATATCACTACAGTCACCTTCGAAGTACTCCCCTTGAGAAGCTATGCACCAACGCCAGTGCCTAATCCACCCTTCAAAGCAATTTTGGAACTCTTTTTCTGGAATGGCCATCAGAGCTGTCCTCATTTTACCCTTGATGTCTTGAATGTCACCAAAATGTCTTCCTTTCAGTATTTCCTTGATCTTTGGGTAAAGAAAGAAGTCACTGGGGGCCAGATCAGGTGAGTAGGGAGGGTGTTCCAATACAATTATTTGTTTACTGGCTAAAAACTCCCTCCCAGACAGTGCTGTGTGAGCTGGTGCATTGTCGTGATGCAAGAGCCATGGATTGTTGGCAAAAAGCTCAGGTCGTCTAACTTTTTCACATAGCCTTTTCAGCACTTCCAAATAGTAAACTTGGTTAACTGTTTGTCCAGTTGGAACAAATTCATAAAGAATAATCCCTCTGATATCAAAGAAGGTTAGCAAGATTGTTGCAACAAGTTCTCAAACTTAATGTCAGACCTCGAATGCTTGACTAGGGTGATTGGGATGCTGTAATGTTACTTGAAATGCATGACAACCTGTAGTAGAGCACAACATATTTAGTAACTAATCCTTTTACATGACAACCTCTCTATTCTTCACTTCCTAACTTGGAATTTTCTCTCTTCCCTGGCAGAATATATCTTAAAGTACTTTTCAAGAGAAAATATGGATGGTTTTTCTTCTGTGTACTTTGCTTATCTGAGAACTTTGTGTGGTTTTCATATATGAATAAGAGATTTGATATATAGGAAATTTTGAGTAAAACCGTTTTTTTTCCTGAGGACTCTGTAAATTTGCCATTGTTTTCTGGCATTATGTGTTGCACAGAAGAGGTCTGAAACTGGCCTGGCTTCCTCTCCAATTCATCCCCACTTCACTTTTAAAATTTGAAAAACAAAGGAAAACACTCATAAACACACACACACACACACACCACAGAAAGTAAAACATATCTATAATTCATGCATCATTTTTTGGAACCCCCCCAGAGGTTATTATAGAGAATAAATAGGTATTACAGTAACAATAAATAATATTTATATATAATATGTTATACAGTAACATACATATTATGGAGGTTAAATAATATAGTATTTACTTTTTATGAAATTTTCCCTATGCTTATACAGCCATATCTACATATTCATATATACACTTGTGTTTATTTTTCAAAAATCAGAAGTTGCTCTACATATTGATCAACTAATTGCTATTTTTTTTTTTTTTTTTTTAAGCCAGAGGACCTCCATGGCTGCATTTTTCTTAACTTTTATTTATTTAAGTGTGTTTTTCCAGGACACATCAGCTCCAAGTCAAGTAGCTGTTTCAATCTAGTTGTGGAGGGCGCAGCTCACATATGGGGATCAACTGGTAACCTTGGTGTTAAGAGCACCAGGCTCTAACCAACTGAGCTAACCAGCTGCCCCCTCACTTAATTGCTTTTTAAAAAATGTAACGCTATATCATAAACTTTGTTTCAGATCATTTCATTTACCTGTTTTGTAGAATATCCATAATTAAATGAAAAGGAAATCAAGATACTCCATTTCAAGATACTACTTTCCAACTATATATCTAGATGAGGCCAGATTTTTTTTTTTTTTAACCAAGCAATATTTTTCAACAGGTTAAATGCAGAAACATATAGGAAAATACAGTTGTTTCCTATTATACCCAGCATTAAAGACGTTTGTAAAACATGTAAAACAATGCCACTCTTCTTAACTTTTTGTTTTATGAAAACAATTATTTTTTGTATAAGTATGTTATTTATTCTCACCTAAAATGGCCTTCTTATTGTAAAATTAATTGCACATTTAAAAATATTTTTTATTTTCACGTTTCTACATAGATAAAGCCCACACAGACAGGCTTTCTTGGGATCCTTAATAATTTTTAAAATTGTAGAGAGATCCTGAGACTAAAATTTGAAGAACTGGTGGCATGCAGAATAAGACTTATTTTCAAGTAGCCAAACCACAGCTACTCAGTAAACCCTTATGGGAGTGGAGTATAAGACCTGTATTGCCTGTGTCTACATGGCCAGCTCCTAGGCCCTAGCTAAGCGCAGTGATACCCTCTAGGGCTCTTACTGACTTAAGGGCTTTTTCACATTGATTTCCACACCCTATATCCACATGTCCTTTCTGACCGGTTTGCCTCAGAAGGATACTTCAGTATAAACGTAATGTCCAGACGTGAAATAATTAATCCCTAAAAGATTCTGTGAGGAATGTGATTGAAATATTTAAGTCACCATCTACACAAACGCACTTAGAATTTTACCACCTCAATTTTAGATAGAAATTCTTACTTTGATAACAACAAGCAAATTTACTCCAGTAAGAACAAAATTACAGAGAGAATTCAAATTCTTTAAATTGACATTGGCTTATGAACATTTTAGAATTAGAGTTTGTTTGCTTTTTTCTGTACTACACTTATTAATGGCTATTAAAAATAGTACTAAAATGTGTTTATTGATTTCTACCGACTAGTCTACTGAAAAATATTACTGTCATCATCATTAGTTTTGAAAACCAAATATCCAAATGAGAAATTTTCAGGTGTAAAATAATCTAAGTTCCATTTGAGTAGAGTGGAGAAAAACAGATTTTCTTTCTCTCTTTCTGGCAATAGCTATCACAGGGCTTAAAGGATCTTGGAGTTAATCCTGCCACTCATTTTTACATTTTGGAAACTGAGTTAAAGAAAAATTAAACGGCCACAGGTTAAGGATAAAACTCGGGTACCATCCACTCCCCTATTTAATCCAATGTGTTGTCATTATACCATTCTGCCGTTCCGCTTCCCCTTCCTCCAACTGTGTGGGACAGTAAAGGAAGTTGTGATGAGAAGACTAGGAAAAGTCAGTGATACTTTTGGAGTTGCTTATCTGCTCTTGCTCTCCATCACAGTTTCAGCTGCATCAAAGAACACATAAAAAAGAGAGATGTATTGAAAAAAAATAATTGGTCAGTTCGAAAAACAGTCCAATCAAATTGAGCACATGATAATGTATGGACACCCTCCCCGGGCCAAATAAAAAGCTGATCGGAAGTTTTTTCCTTTTCAGCTGGTGATAATGTTGTCCTAGAGTCACCGCCTCAGCTCCTGCTAACACAGAACTTCGAGTTCTGTGAAATAAGGTGGAAGGATGTATTTCTAATGAATGCGTTTGGCTTTGGAATTGGTGGGACTGTCTAGAAAAATAAAATCTCTGTATGGTGCTACAGGGAATATGCTCTCTCTTTATACTATTTCTTAATTAAAATGTGAAATGAAAATACTAATGTTTGTGTTAAATGAAATGTTAATGCTGTACCTTTAAGATAAGAATGAGGATATTAAATTGTTCTTGTTCTCAGAGCAATAAGATGGTGACAGATAAATTATATTGTGTTTTTACTCATGTGGAGCTAATCCCTATTTTTCAGCTTATTCATTTCTTCTTAAATACAGAAAAGGATATTAAAACCAGAAATCCAAAGCTCGGATGTTATAGAGGAAAATTAATGCTTTGAAATAGGAATGAAAATGTCTCAATTATTGTTCTCATTACCGTTTTGTTTCTGCGACATTAATTTAGGCTCACATCGCTATAGGGGAAATGTCACTTGTTTTTTAAGTCATGTTTTAGGATTCAAAAAGTTCATGAAAAAAATTTGGACAGCAAATTTTCATTTCAGCACAATGAACACTTAAAAGTTATTTTATCTACACTTCACACTTCTCTTGAAAGTCTTTCTTTGGTAATTTTCCCAATTTGCAAAAAATCCCCAAACAGTTTTTTAAAAAGATCTTCTCATCAAAAATTATGTGTAGGGAAATTATTCGCAGACGTAAATGTTCTATTGTTCTAGTGAGTACCTACACAATAGGCGTATTGGAAGGTGATTTATTTGACTGTGACCTAGGCCATAGTGTTTCATTGCACTCATTCATGTGGCACATCTGTATTGGAGCCTATTCTGTGGTTGGCTTTGTGCTCAGAGCTGGGATTATCATGATGATAAGAACAAATTGGTTCGCACTCTGCATATGAGAGCACAGTGTGGTGAGAAGAGAAATACGTGACAGCTTGAGGGATCTGAGGTGGTATCGCTCAGGAAGAAACATTTGATCAGAGATCTGAAGGATGAGTAGGAGTTACCCACACGAAGAGGAGAGGACACGTGTTACTGGAAGAGAGAACAGCATGTATAAAAGATGTGTGATGGGAGTGAGTGTGGCTAATAAGAGGAACTGAAAGAAGATCAATGTGTCTAAGGTGTGGAGAGCTCAAGGAGAGAGACGGTGTTTCCCCGAAAATAAGACCGAGTTTTATATGATCTTTTGCTCCAAAAGACACATTAAGACTTATGTTCAGGGGATGTCATCCTGAAAAGTCATGCTAGGGCTTATTTTCCAGTTAGGTCTTATTTTGGGGGAAACAATAGTTAGGATAAGGCAAAACGTATAAGGATGATATGGTAATCCAAAAGGGAGGGTGTTGGCCTGAATGAGGCTGGTGATATTAGGAATGAAGAGAAATAAACAGACTAGAGTTGAATCAGTATTAACAAGATGAGAGTTTGGAAGTGAGAAGGCATGAGTCAAGAATAAAACACAGGCTAGGCAGCCAGATGGCTAAATGGTATGTCATTCCCTGAAATTGAAAACCTTGGGAGTTTGAGACACCTATGAGATGCCAGTAGGCAGCTGGATGCGTGAGTCAGAAACTCAGGATCTACCCAATCAGGTCTGGAAATACAGATTTGACAGTCAATAGCATATAGATGGTGTGGCAGATACATTCCACTTTCCCCTTCAGATGCATTTCTCCCCTTTTTCAGTCTTGTTCTCACTCCAGGGGGCTGACTTCTATGGATTAATGAATAGATCTCCCTGCCCTCTGACTTCAGATTAGATTCTGCCAAGAACTGTGAAGAGCCTGAGGTTTTATCCTACTTTTAAACAAATGCGTTAGATCATCCCAGAAGCTAACAGAAGGCTTGAGGGATTCCTTGTCAGAGGCAAAGAACTGTATGACTTACAACAATAGAAGTAGCTATAGTATCAGCATTTTCTTGTGTCTCTTCCCCAAACTCTCATGTCCCACAGAAGGTCAGGGGACACCTGCACAGGACTAGAACCTTGAGTTTAAGGAAACTGAATGTTTTATAATGGGCAGCAAACATACCTGCCCTTGGCTCTGGGGAGAAACACTATCTTTATCTTCCAAGACTGTATGCTATACCAACATCCTTGAAAAGATATGGTTTAGAACAAAGACAGTCAGTAGTTTTGCTCTCAAGATGTACAGAAATGTGAAAAACCCATGGAGGATTTCTCCCAGCAATCCCCAGAAGCAACCAATGGGAGGAGTGAGGAGAGTGAGGTTAAATGCATCTACTTCCCTTCCTTGGAGATTGCTTAGCTCTGGTCATGTCCCTCAATAGAAGGTCACTGTTTCTCTCAGGGTGACCTTCTCTACACAACCCTCTCAAAGTCCCAGTGATCACATGCTCTTCTAGTCCTTTTGGGTCCAGGGATGGTAATACTTCATCCTTGGCCCTAGACCCAGGTTACTGCACTGTTAGATAAAGTTCCTTCATATCCTGTCTACTTTGTAAATACCTTCTTTTTAGATAAACCCTCCATGATTTGCCCCAATTTGAGTGTACCATCTGTTTCCTGTTAGAATCCTGAATTATACCCAGTTCACCGAGGCATGGGAGTAGATGAGATAGGAGACAGTGAAAGTGAGAAGACAAAAGAACAAAGGGAAGACCCTGAGCAATACCAATATTATGGGATGTGCAGGGAAATAGAAGCCCATAAAGGAGATTTCAGTGACCACAAAAATGTGGCTTTCAGATTTTGTAATATAGCCTTCCTCTTGGGAGGTTTGGTTAAAGCTATTCTAGGGTTCTGGCTAGATGGGAAGGTGTGTAGTGACTTGTGGGTGGCATTAGAGGACGAAGACTGACACCTCTGGATTGATTTTGTCACCTATCCTATGACCTCAGAAATCTGATTTTACTAGCATACTGCAAGTACCTCTGTTTCCAAAAATGACGATTTTCTTATTGTCAGTGAGAAATATTACATTCGAGGCAAATGTATAAATCACCATTGTCTACTTGTAGGCATGTTTCTGGGTCACTAAAAATTGCTTTGTTGGGTTGCATGTTAAGTAAAATGTTTACTCAGCCAGGCGGCTCTGAAAGCATCATCCGTTTCTACTTCTCTGGCTCTCATTTAAGCATCATTTCTATACCACCTGTTCTTATTGTCAGAGTTTCTTTGGATATAGTACTATGATTGATCATATTTTAGCTGCATTCTTACTTCCACACATCTGGCAATAGAAATCTTTTGCGTTAGGGCATATTTTTGCCCATTACGCTCATGTCCATTTGTGTGGGTTTCATTGTTTACTGCTCCACTCGCCTTCCCTTCAACCTGTGCATTAGGGAGTTTGTTTCCACTTGCCCTCTGTGGTGGTCTTGGTGAGCATCTCCTTGTAACACGGTGAGGCAGGACGTGTGTCCTCTCATACACACAGGTTAGCATGGCTAAGGGGTACCTATGTGGAGAGCATAGGTGGGGAGGTCTACGAAGTGCTTTACAAAACACTAAACATAGGGAAGTTGTCAGGAAATTGTTGTTCTTAATGCAATGGTCAGAAGACGTGGTATCATTCTGCTGCTGGGATACTAACTAGAAGTTCACAATTTTGCTCTGCTTCATTTTTAGTATGCTTTACCGCAAGCATGATGCAGAATATGAGAGCAGAGGCATTTCATTATTCAAGGTGGGGGGAGGTCTGTTTTATTTCAGAATGAGTCAATTACTCATTTTCAGTGAATTGCACTGTGTCTCACAGGAAGGATTACAAAAGCATTCAGAAGGCTACATGAGCATTACTCTCCTGAGAGATGTAACACAATAAATCCAACTTGCAGATACAACATATTTAGAACAAATTAGTGGACCCAGAATTAGTATTAGTCAGGAAATCTGTTTTTAACATGCATCATTGGGATGAATCCAAAATTAAGATAAGAAGCACTTATACAATGCGATAGTAAGAACTAATGCAACGTTTAACTGGATTAAGACCATTTATTTTTACCTCAGTCATAAATAATTTAAATTTATCTTTCCATTTTAACATTAACACTAAGTACCACAGTCATTCCCATCAAAAAATTATTGATGAACTAAACTGACTACATCCTTTCCTTGTGGATACTGATATGGGTAATCAGGACTATTGAACACTAAATTTATTTTGGACAGTCTGTTGAGGTGACATGTGAATGGAATGGAGATAGGAAGTAGCAACCTTAGAAAATTACCCAATTAAAGTTATCCTAAAATATTAGTGTCTCTAAGAAAAATAAAACACACCACATTCTCGGGGCCAGGATGTGAAAATTCAAACTGGAATTATGTGACTGGAATTGAGTTCTTGAGATTGTGGGTACATATCTGAGATTTACACATTTAAATGTAATAATACAAGGAGCCTATAAATTGTAGAATAATTTAGCCTCCTTTTTTATTAAGCACAAGCTGTATAGCCAATTATAAAACTGCAATTAAATAAAGCATCTGATAAAGACTTTATATACCAAGAATTATTTTGGTCCTGTCTAATACTATGAATAATTAACACTCATTTAGTGTTTATTATATATCAGGCATTGTTTTTAAGTGTTTTATATATAATAATCAACTCAATGTTCCTAATGAGCCCATGAGGAAGGTACTGTTATCCTATTTTACAGATGAGAAAACTGAAGCACAGAAAGTATACCATGTTTAAGGTTACAAAGAAAGTATGTGGTGAAAGTCAGATACAAACCCAGCTAGTCTGGCTTCAGGCTCTGTGCTCTTACCCACTCTTCTGTGTCTAGTAATTTATTAATCCTTGATTAATTTTTTTCTTCTTACCCAATATAATTCTGTGATTCAAACACTCTTGACCAATATCCTTAAATATTTCTCCTCTGTCTTCTGCATCTGGCAAACCCTCATGCCTGTTGAGCCCAACTCTGCTTCCTTGGTGTTCACTCCATGGCAACTAAGAACTGCTGGAGAATGGCACACGGGAGAGCAGATGATTCTATATATTAGATACCGCCAGCCTCTGGTGGCTCTTTCATACTTCCTGGCAGTATTTCTGTAATCAACACACTATGTATAATAATGTTCCCAAATGTTCTGTAGCCAATTGTGTTTTCCCAAAGAAGGACACAACAATATCCGTATCCCCTTCGCTAGTATAATAATGTGACTTTGCTGTTCCTTCCATCGCAGAGGTAAGGTCTATGTTACCTCTCTTTGGATGTAGGCAGGCCATGTTATTAAAGAAGTGGTTTTCAAGTAGGTCATAAAAGGTGGTACAGTTTCCACCTGGTTCTCTGGGATGCTTTCTTCTGGCCTAGAATCAGGTACTGTGTTGTGAGGAAGCCCAAATAGCTTTCTTGAAAGCCTCCAGAACACACGGAGATGTTCCAGCCAGTCAGCTGACATTCTCACCCACAGCCAGTGTCAGTCTCCGGGCGTGAGGGAGGGAAACTTCAGGGGCTTTCAGGTCCCAATCATTCAGTTACTTCCAGCCTTCGTGTCTTCTCAGCTGAGATTCTAGACATTGTTAAGTGAAAATAAACCTTCTCTACTGTGCCCTCTCCAAATTCTTGACACGCAATTCTGAAGGACAATGAAATGGTTATTATTTTGCCACTATGTTTGATTTTTTTTAATACAGAAATAGTAACTGAAATGCTTTCTATTGTTTTTTAAATACCCCTTCTTCCCCCCACCCCCACCCCCAGCAGGTAACCTTGCCATCTACTTCAGAACAAATAGAAGTGATCAGTTGAGAATGCTGCCTTATTTTCAAATAACAAATATACAAATATCCCTTTATATACATTCATTCTCTTTTCTCCTGTTACAGAAGAGTAGTTCCTTCTACTTAAAGCTAATAACCTCTGCTTGTTGTTTGTAATCCACCCCGGCCCGCCAATAAATTAATGATAATAACTATTATCTCTTCTAGTATATTTTAAACACCTTCTCTTTGAACTGGACCTATCTCATTTAAAAAAAGAAATTGAGGTATAACTGGAGTACAATAAACTGCACATATTGAAAATGCACAAGTTGACTGGTTTAAACTTATGCATTCATCTGAGAAACCACCACCACAATCAAAATCATGAATATTTAACCCTAAAAGTTTCCTCATGCCTATTTGCAATCCATCCCGTGCTCCACAAGCAACCACTGACCTTCTTTCTGTTACTATAAATTAGTTTTTCTGTTATAGAAGTTTATATAAATGGAATTGTGTAATCTGTATGTATTCTTTTGCTTGAGTTCTTCCACTTAGTATAGTGATTTTTGAGATTTAGTCATGCTGTTGCAAGTATCAATTGTTTGTAACTTTGTATTACTGACTATTATGCCATTGTAGAGCTATTTTCTGATTTATATTCACTTGTTGATGGACTTTGGGTTATTTCCAGTTTTAGATATATACATAATCTTGGTAGTATTATAGATGCTACATACACACACACACACACACACACACACACAATTTCCACACATACATGAGTCTGATTATCAGTTCTCTATTCAGTTTCAAGGGCCTATTTCTCTGTGCCAATACCATGTTTTCTTTAGTAAAGCCTTCTGAAATGGCAAGTCCCCTCTGCTTAAGCATTTGCTTCAAAATAGTCTTAGACTATTTTTGTCTAACAACACTTCTCTATCCTGTCAAAATGTAAACCTCTGGTTGATTGAGCATTTCTTCTAATTACTAAGACAGTTTCATCTTTGCCAAATCATAATCCTTAGTTTCTCAGGCTAATATTTTTCGTGAGGAATAGGTATTGGTTATGTCAGCTTCTTCCTGTTAGCTTCCCTTTCAGTAAACTTTATTGAGAGCAACGTAGAAATATTTATGGTTTTTATTTACATTTTCTCTGTATTTTATTCTGTGGATAGGAATGTTTCATTGGCTAAACTCTATTCTCAGCTTCGATGGATGGCGTAGTGATGTGTTGTGGTCTTCTATGGAGTATGTAACAAAGACCAGTCCACATTCTTACACTTGCTAAAATTATGGCAAATGCTAATTAAAGTGAGGTTTTAATGGTGTTAATTCTTGATGTAATTCTTGGGTGCCAGTGCACCCAAGAATTCTGACCTTACACCACTACCTCCTCTCTCTCTATATATATTTTCTCCCTTGGAAATCTTATTGAGAATGAGGCTGCTCCGTTGACATTGATTATATATATGATATTGATTATATATATATTATATATTATGTATATTATATATATCACTTTATATATATATAAAATCAATGTCAAATGGGAGCGCCCTCATTGAACTCAGGGCCTTTGGTTGGGAGACAAGGATAATCCAGAGGCTAGGAGTAGGGACTCTTCACCTTTTTCAGACAAAACTCTAAGTCCACAAGGAAAGCTAAGAGTCAGAGTGAGAGAGTATATTAAAAATAATGCTGAATTTCCCATTTGGGAAAAGGCATTCTGACTGTGAAGGATAAAGCAGAGGGATGTGGGAGAAATGAATGTATGTGCTGCGGATTAGCTCTTAGATCTCTTGTCTCCTCTGTCGCTTGGGTACAAGATAGAAAGACCATCAGAAAACTATTATCATGTGCTTTATCTCCTACTGCACTCTGATCTCTGCTGCTTGCCACCTGGCCCAGTAAGCGTCCAGTCTGACCAATCAGTGTCATATTTACCCTTCCTTGAGAAATGACGTGGAAAGAGATGTGGAAACATGGACTTAGATGTTCTCCTTTCCCATGTTCTGGGGACAATTGGGCTAAGTTTACAGGAGCTTACTATAGAACCCAGATTACAGATGTTCTTTCTTACAAACCCACAACTTAATATGTCAAAGAAGATAAGGATCGATAAAATTGTTTGAGATAAGACAATAATTTTGATCAGTGTGAAACAACAATATAGTTTAGGCTGCCTTCTTTTGAATCTACACCTTACCTTCATGACTTGAATTATTTCTAGATCAGTTAGATGCATACTTTTCTGCTATGGAGAATAGAAAGATAATTATTCTTCTTTCCTGCTTAGTACATTATATTGTCACTTATTATTCTTCTTTCCTGCTTAGTACATTATATTGTCACTTATTATTTAGGAGGAGCCACCTAAATAGAAAATTGATTGTTATTCAATAATTGTCAAAACTTTGGCTTGAGGCCAACCAAACTAATCCAAAAGCACCGCTTTTGGCAGTTATTCTTCATCACTTAATCAATTTATATGCAACATTCTAGCAGAGCAGGTCCAATCATTCAATTAATTACCTGGCAATACATTTTATAACTAACTGATCTTGAAGGATTCACCAAGAAGCTACTTTGCATAAAATGAGATCTTCTGTAGGTTTTATTGAAAATGTATTAAGGCAGTAGGAGGATAATGTTAATAACCATATGGACATTTTTCTATGGTAAAATCATTTTAGCCATGCTCTATGGTGTTCAATTCTGAGCCTCGTTCATCTGTATGCTAGAGCAGACCAGAACTTTCTTTCGAAGGACAAATTTATCCCTGGCTGTAGATGCTATGTGTCATAGCTTTTCATGAAATTGGAGTGGCTACTTTTTCCTGCCCAGGTCTGTATCCGTTTTCATAAGAAGATGTCAAACATTTCCCACTTTCTATGGCTCTTCCCTCAATTGATAATATTAAATGTTTGTATCTAATGTCTTATCAGAGACTACAAACTCAAAATCTGTCTCCCATTATTTTCTAGAACTCTAGTTATAAATATTTCTTTTGATGTCCAAAATTGTATTCTTAAACTCAGACCTTTAGAAACCATCTTGCTTGAACCGCATCAGTGTCTTCTTTATGAAAATCCACAAAAAATTTATTTCGCCATGATCTCAAATTATTCTTTCCCTGAAAATTAATTTGGTTACATCATATGGGTATGTGAGCATATTTTACTTTTTGCTTTGGCCTACTGGGAAGCTCAAATTCATATTTGTTACTCAGCTTTAACAAATAAGACCTTGTTGTCTAGCTTTCAGGTACTAATTCTTACTTTTTCCACTGCCCTATTTTTTCATTTTTCCTTAATATTCTTATATGCATCAATGACTACGTCTAAAAGTATAACAGCAAAAGCCATTTTTCGGAAGGAGATAGCCACTCCAGTAGCTTTGTCCTTATCTGGGAGGCCACATCACACCAGATATTAAAAAATAATACCAACTACAACATAAAAACCTTTCACATTTCCCCTACCTATGACACATACCCTACAGGGAAAATGCCCTTGAGTGGGTGCAGAAAATTGACACTTCAGTTTTTTTCTCATTGACTTGCAAAATATCAGTATTGTTCCTTGACTAAAATAGTTTGGAAAATCATTGAAGGATTTCAAAGAGATTTACAAATTATTCAACGAATAAGTTCTTCAAAGAGCACCATACAATTTTCCTTTCACCTCTCCTGCTCCTTGGGGGTAGAATACAAATCTACCATATACATTTAGGTTTTTATTACTTTCCTCATTGCATTTTGGGGGATACATTGTTACCTTCTTATAGACTTCCCACTCTACATTTATAACTTATCTAAAATTCTGGAATTCCAGAGTTTTGCTCCTCTTAAATACTTTTTTGGCAGCCATGTTCTCCTCATTTTCATATTTTTCCCCTGATGCCCAACTCTAATTATGAATCAATACCTTGGTGACTACTCACTAATGATTTTGCACAGTGATTATAAATGTACTCTTTGACCTATAGAAGGTCATTTTATGGCTGCTTGGCCATGTCTTTGAATTAATGTAACCTGAAACTGAACAGAATTGTGGAGGAGAAAAAACCTTACCAGTATAATAATTCCAATGTGCAGGGTGTAGAGTATTGGGACCTCTAGTCATGGTGTAAAGTTTTAAAGATGAAAAGTGTAGAATCTGGTCTGGGCCTTGGGAACTTAGGAAATTTTCTGGATCTGAAGATGCTACTCCATT
>NW_027423957.1:0-13292 GCF_036562045.2 Rhinolophus sinicus | reverse complement strand
CCAGGATCACACATATTTTTTCCTATGTATAAATCTTCTTAGAAAGGTCATAGATTTAGCTATCACTTTTCAGGTCTATAAACTCCTTCAATTAAATTTTTGTTCCTATGTGAGGTAACATTTTTTTTTCTCCCCAATCTGGATATCAAGTTTTTCCATCAGCATGGTTGAAAAATTAGCCATGCCCTTCATTGAATTACCATGGCAACAAGGTTGAATATCATTAATACATGTTGAGTCCATCTGTGGACACTCCAGTTTATCCTATTCATCTACATGAATATCCTCAAGCCATATCACTATGTCTTAATTACTGTGGCTTCATTATAAGTTGTAATCAGATAGTGTAAATTGTCTAACCATTTCTTCTTTTTCTAAATTGTTTTGGCTATTACAAGTCCTTCACAATTTCATATATATATTAGAATCAGATTGCATATTTCCACAAAAAAAGTCTAATGAGATTTTAATTGGGGATATATTGAATTCATTCATCAATTTGGTATGAACTGACATTTTAATATCAAGTCAGCCAACCTATGAGTAACTCATAACTTTCCAAATATTAATTTAAGGCATTTTAAATGTCTCATGATTTGTAGTTATCAGTGCAAAGGTCATGCATGCATTATATTAAAATTATCCCTAAGTATTTAATATTTGGGGATGCTATTTCAAATGATTTTTAAAAATTATATTCTACAATTCCTCCAATAGTTACTTTCCAGTATATAAAAATACAAATAATTTAAATTTAAATTCTCTAGTTATCAGTTCTATTGTTTTTTTGGATTACTCAGAATTTTCTTTATACAAAAGCATACCATATGCAGATAAAGAGAAGTTTGCATCTTACTTTTTGTTAAGGGTATGTTTTACTTATTTGATTGCCTTGTTGCTCTAGGGAGATCCTTTAACACAATGCTGAATAGGAGTAGTGAGAGATTGCAGCGTTGCCTTATACACAGTTTTTTTTCTTCCTTCTTCCCATCCTTCGGTCCTCCCTCCTTCCCTCCCTCCATCCCTCTCTCTCTCACTTCCTCCATCCTCCACACACACACACACACACACACACACACACACACACACACAATGTTTCCCCGAAATAAGACCTAACCTGAAAACAAGCCCTAGCATGATTTTTCAGGATGACATCCCCTGAACATAAGCCCTAATACATCTTTTGGAGCAAACCTTGATATAAGATGTGGTCTTATTTTTGGGGAAACAGTATGAAGTCTAGGTCCATGGGTCAAACTGGTACATAGTTTTGTTTTGTTTTGTTTTGTTTTGTTTTCCCCACAATGCTGTTGTCTAGTTTAGTTATCAGGATGATGTTGACCTCACAACATGCCTTCTAAAAGAGTTTCTGTATGATTGAAATTACTTTTACCTTTACTTTTGAAAAGGTTTACCAGAGAAGCCATTTGAGTCAGGAGTTTTCTTGATTGGAAGGTTTTTAAATATGAACTTATTTTCTTTAATACAGTCAATTGAGATATTTTATTTCTTTTTAAGTCAGGTTTAGTAATGTGTAGCTTTCACAAAACACTAAATTTCATATCTGACTTGAATGTAGTGCATAAAATTGTTCACATTTTCTTTTTCTCTTAAAATGTCTGCTGTTATCTGTAATAATGTGTCCACCTTCATTCATATTGGTTATTTGCATATTTTCTCTATTGTGTAATCAATGTAGGTAGATGTTTATCAATTTTATGGAACATTTCTTAAAACCAGATTTTTAATTAATTGATATCTTGTTTGTCTATTTTCTATTTTATTGTTTGCTATTTTGTCTTAATTATATTCTTCTCCCTATATGGGTTGAATTTAACTTGCACTTTTTAGTAGCATCTTTAGATGGAAACTTAGATCACAAATTTTGGGACTTAGTATTCATTAAAATAAACCTTTAATACTATATACATTTTACTCCAAAAAATTGTTTTAGCTACATCCTCCTAATTTTGATAGAATATTGTTTTACTTTAAAAAAAAATCCCATTTCTTCTTATTTTTTTTAATCTGGAGGTATTTTACAATGTTTTGTTTAATCCAATTCTTTTGTGGTCAAATAATATGCTCTATCAGATTTAATTCCATCAATATTAACAGTTAACAGAGGAAACAATAGAAGGTATCAAACAGCTACTGAAACAGAAGCTGCAGAAGGTATACAATGGACTGCAAGGATATTAAGAGTGAATAAAATTGGACTTTGTTTAAAATAAGTGAATCAGTGATATTTATTATCTGCAAGGATTTTTTTGTGTGTTTTTATTTCAATATGCAAGTTTGGCTTATTTTTTTCTTCTTATGATCATTATGAAACTACTAAGAGGGCTTAAGAATTTGTCCTTTCCAGAGTTCAAACATGTTAACTTATCAGTGTTTGTTAAGAATTGGTAAATGCAGCTATTCAAAATTCACAGTTAAAATATATTCCATGGTAAAGTAAAATTTATCCCGTAAAATAATTATTTAACAGAATAATCGAAAAGTTAAAACATCACTGTTAAAATAAGTCCTCCGATGAATTAGTCAAACACAAAGTTTTAGAAAAATTTCCTTTAAAATTGAAATACATTGACAAATTTATTTTTTTTATTTTTTTACTAATATGCAATTCAATATATTGTTTTATATATTTTATAATGCTTTTTACACACATATAATTATAAAGGGTTAATGTTGGTCTCATGAAATGAGTTAGAAAGCATTGTCTCTTCAATTTTTTGGAAGAGTTTTAGAAGGATAGGAGTTAAATCCTCTTTGAATGTGTGGTAGGACATTAAGAAAAAATTAGATACTATAAAATCATTAAGTTGATTTGATTTAATTCTATCATATCTTCTAAAAGAAGCCTAACATTTTCTTCTAAAAGAAGTTAGATGATTCTGACAGTCAACAAAAGAAGTTATTTGATCCTAGAATAGGAAGTAAAAATTCCATTTCATGAGTGAGTGCTTTTATGCAATAGTCACTGCATACCTTAGTCTCATCCAAAAACGACAATGTGTTTTTTTCTTATTAGTTTTTTTGTGGAGCATGGAATACTGATTTTAGGGAATCAGGTATTTATTTCTAACTAGTGAAAAAGTAACAATTTAAATTAATCTATTCTTTGATAACTAATTTAAAAATATCCTCCTTGATATAGACATGCAATATTTACCAAATCTTTTATTTCTAAATGAACCAATGGCTTCATTGGGATACAATGAGTTCAATTTCATGGCAAAATTTAATGTCTTTTGATTCAAAAACATATTTGTGCCTTGAGGCTAGTAGCTATTCAACACACATTTACAATTATTGATTCTCTATGACAGTATGTCCAATCAGTCAAAATTACATTGCAGAATTAAATGAAAAGATGCAGTTTAATGTAGTTTAGTGCTTGTAAAAGAGAAAACTACTTTGACAAGTTTGACATGGTGAAGAAGTCATCTAGTCTAAAAATTATTTAGATAATATGATACAACCTTTACTCTAATAGACAAAGAAGGCCTAGAGAAATGTAATGGCATCTCAAAATACTGTGACTGCTTATTGAGAAAATTATTTAATTAGATACCAGATTTTGAAACCAAATTTTAATTCTACCACCTGCTAATTTTGCAACCATGAATGTGTATTTTTAATTACAATATAAGATTGCTGTAAAGATTAAATTTATTAACGTTAAACCATTGTGACAATGCTTGAAACACAGTAAGTAAAAGGGTGGTCTCTGTTTTTTTTTTTTTTTTTTTTTCAAATTAACATATGCACAAAAATTTCCACATGATCTGAACAAAATAAATCATATATATTGATTAATTGATGTTCTACAAATACATAGAAAATACTAAATTAAACTTTTATATGGAAGTTTTTAAATATATATTTGATGTCCTAATTAATACAATTAAGGAAGACGTAAAAAAACAATTTAAAAATGTTTTTATACACATGATAAAATATATATGTTGCAAAACTGAGTTCCATAATTTTGAATTTTAGATATATAGGCTTAAGTATGAAAATTAAGGCAGGAGGGAAAACAAAAAGAGAAAGCAAGAAAGGAAGGAAGGAAAGACAGACCTCATCTGCATATACCTTTTTCACTTTATGCTGTATGATCTGAAAAATAAAATTCTTTTTGAAATGTATAAGATTTACAGCAACTGTCAACTGCTTAAATTTTTGCTCTTGATTGAAAAAAGTTTTGTTGGAAACACTGTTGACTATTGCAATCTGTATAGTGTACTGGATGGCTTCTTTTGTCAGCCTGATCTTTTAGGTTACCAATATGTAACATAAAGGGAAAAAAAGAAAGAGGGAAACAAACTAAATGATGACCTATAGCAAATCAGAAAAAAATTCCATGCATTGGATGTTTGGGGTTTAAATTATCCTCATGATGAGACTTTGACTGCAACATTCTTTCCAATGCAATATATTCTTTCATACTTAATTTGAAAAGTAGATGCTTTGCACAGAGACTGAATATGTATTTTTAAAGTATCTCTTATCTCAGAGTAATATAGCTACTCCAGCCTGCTTATTGCTTCTGTTTGCACAATATCTTTTCATATTCTTTTACTTGTAACCTAGTGATATATTCGAATTGAAAGTTCGTTTCCTGTAGAGAGCCTATACTTGTATGTTTGTTTTCTGTTCATTCTGAAAAATCTGCCTTTAATTATGGTTGTTTAGCCCTTAGCTGGGTAGAGAAAGAGACTCCTCCTCTTGGCTACAGCTGCCCAGAGCGGTCTTCCACCATGCGAACATGAAGACAGACTGCAGACTATGCCTGAAGTCCTACAGTCCTTCCTTTTTCATTCTGATATTTAGTAGGTTTTCTGGAATAAATGTTTAATCATATTTAGTGTGATCATTGATATGGTTGGATTTGTCTGCCATAGATTGTAATAGTTATCGTTTTATATAATCGTATGTCATTTACAAGGGCTTATGTAGAAAATTGGGAGTAACTATATCTTTATAGTTTGTTATTTTCACTTACTTATGTATCACATTTTAAATTTCTTTCTGTGGATTTGATTTACCACCTGGTATCATTTCTTTAGTCCAATACAGCTTTGCTTCTGCCTACTGCCTTTGTACTATCATTGTCAAATATATTGCATTCCAATATTATAGGTCCAACAATTATAATTATACACAAAGTGTTGTACATAATTGCTTTTTAAATCAGCTAAGAGAGGAAAGAAGAAACATTATGCACTTACATTGTATTTTACATTACAGAATTACCTTTGTATTTTAAATACCCATTTGGTGTGGATTTGAATTTCCCTGTGTTTACTGTTTTCAGCCTGCAAAGTTTCCTTGAATATTCTTTTACAGTGCTTGCTAAATTTGCGACTGTTTACTTTATCATTTGTTTAGTGAATTGTCTGAGACATTTTTGTGGAGTCAGTTTTCTCTGTCTTGCAAAGCCTGTGATGTTGTTCCTCAACCCTGAATATATACAAGGTCTCCTCTATTTTTTTTTTTTAATTGAAGTTTATTGGGGTAACAATGGTTAGAAAAGATACATAGGTTTCAGGTGTTCAATTACATGGAAATAACCAAAGTGTCTTTTGATAGATGACTGGATAAAGAAGAGGTGGTATATATATACACAATGGAATACTATTCTGCCACAAGAAAAGTTGAAATAGTGCCATTTGTGACAATATGGATGGATCATGAGATTATCATGCTAAGTCAAAATAAATCAGATAGAAAAAGTTGAGAACCATATGATTTCACTGATATGTGGGATATAAAACTGGAAACAACAAAGGAACAAGACAAACTAAGGTCCCTTCTATTTAAGTCTCCTTTCCTAAGCTGCTGCCTGGGTTGGCATCACACCCAGTGTTTAGGCTCTACTAATCGCTAGCTGATTGTTCTGCTGTTTTTGACAATGCACTAGAGCAGAAATTGTTACAACTCTGATCCAACTCTACTTGGGTTCCTTTGCAGACATAGTTTTTAAGTCCATCTTTGAAAGTGTTTTGTTGTTGTTGCTTTGTTTGTTTGTTTCTGACTCCAGGAAGGATTACCTTAGCTGTCTCTATACATTGTTTCTGGTAAACTAAGTTGCCCTAAACCTTAGTTCATTGTTATGAAGATACCATGCTCTCCTTAGCTGCTTGCCATTAAATCTCTCTTGAATTTGAGAAGGCCCGAGGCTAAAACTTCCCTAGAGTCTGTTCAAAATAAAGTCAGTTCCTTTGGGTAGAGTATTGGTACTTTCTTCTTACCGCCTAAATCTTTCAGTGGGGAAAATGTGTGAGCCACTGCTCTGGAAAAGGGTGACAGACACGGCTTCTTTGATAATAACATACCTGGGATATGAATGGGATGCTGGAAAGAGGAAGTAGCCTCTGATCTCAGCCTGACCCTGCTGGTGTGGCACCTCCCCCTTATGAGTGAGCTGAGGTCAGGGCAATTGGAGAAGTATTCTAAGCCTTTCTCACCCGAGTATAGTGTCAGATTTTTTGCACGGGGGCAAATCTGAACAAGGGAGCTCTCTTCATCTTGCCTGGGATTTGCTTAAGCAACAAGGAACTTGAGATGATAAACACTTGTGATACTCTACTTCTGGAGCTATCCAATAGCCCTTAAGTGGAAGCTGGGTGGAGAGAGACAGAGAGAGACCCCTCTTTTTGGCTACAGCTGCCCAGACTAGACCTTCTCTCATGCTGAACAAAGGTTAGCATGAAGGTATGGAGCAGACCATGGCGCAAGTCCTACAGCCTCTCCTTTGTCTTCCTGATATTTAGTAGCATTTCTTGAATGCATGTTTATTCATTTGCTTTATGCCCTTAGGACAATTTTTGATGATTTTATTTTATTTTTTTAAATATAATTGTCTTCAGTTATGTTTGTTCTACCGAAGTGGTTCCAAAGACCTCCTCGTATAACTGCTCCGGAAATGGAATCTGATTTTTTGGATAACTAATGCTAGCGAACCCACAAAAGTATAACATGAAACACAAAGGCCACTAAAAAAATGTAGATGATTCTAAACAAACAAAATGAAAAATGAAAAGAAAAACTAAAACCATGACAAAACTTCTTTCTGACATACAAGATATATTACCTGCATAAGTGACAGCATAATTCTCAAAATCATTTTTGTGATGTACAGTGGCAGTAAGAGGATTGATAACTTCTTTTAGTGTTTTATGTTCTCCACTTTCATTTTACTTATGCTACATACAGCATTTAAAATCTTATTGTCATAGTTACTGATATTAAAGCACAAACATACAAGAGAACTGGAAATATAAGATAAAATATATTATATTCAAAATTAAAAAACAAAACAAAAAAACTACAGGTAGGATACTTATATACTATATAACATGTTTCCCTCTGAAACTGTATTATTTTTCTTCCCTGAGAAAGTTTAATGATTGACCCATATGTTATAGTATCTCCAAAAGGTTGTAGATTTTAAAGAACTTTAAAGTGTTTTTTAAAAGAGCCATTTTGGAAACCAAAAATGGCATGATGTTTACAAATACATTGTATATAAAGGAAGTGCGGTGAGGACATGAGAGATATAATGCATGGTAATGCAAAGTTTATCGATCCCAAACCCAAATTATAGCATATTCTTATTATTAATATGTAAAGATACATTTTTGATGAATATTTTTTGGCAGCAATCACATTTGTCAGCTCAATGGTGTACAATTGACAGTGCATCAAAAACAAAATACAAAATATAGACAGTATTTTAAAAGCTAGATCACTGTATGCGACGCTGCACGGTATGGTAGCCCATTCTGTAAAAGGTCATTTTGAACAAAATGAAAAGGTAATAGTTGACCTGATATGGGATTTGATGCTACTCTTAACAGTATGATGCCACTTACATATTGCAATAGATGCATCCTTCAAAAGGTTTTAAATTGCTTCCTTTTCCTTTTTTTTTTTTTGTCAAAAAAGCATACAGACTAAAAATGGCTTTTTAAAAACAACTTGAGCACTGTTTATATATATATATATATATATATATATATATATATATATATATATATATATAACCAATTCCACAGCAATAAGCAATATCACAGAACACATTGAGGGTTTGCAGCTAAAATAAGCCCACACAATTTCTTTCATTTGAATTCTATACAATACACAAAAAGCTTGAATTTACCAGATTTTCTATAGATTGAGATTCATCAATGTCATTACAGAGATATAAATATAGATATAAGTATCACACACCAATACACATAAACACATATATGCATAGGTGGTGCAGAACCAAATATAGGAGACCAGAGACAATAACTTCTTTATCTTTAAATCTCACTCCTCTCCAGTTCCTTTTATACATAATATGTGGATTATGTAAGTATTAACTGATGGATTTGTCTAAGGATATTTGGATATTTGAGCAATTTAAAATGCTCACTATTTAGAACAAAAAATAATCATTGAAGAAGAAAGAAACTATTTTACATTTTCAGATTATCTGGAATTTATATTGACTGATTTTCTTCAATTCTTAATTTTAGATATCCTATTGTAATGACCAGCAGGGAAAAGAAAGGGCATACATGCTAGAATGGGGCTAATTAATTTATTTATTTAACATCTAATCAATTTGTTTAGCAATATGCAATAGCAAAAGACAAAGGCAATTAATAGAATATGCTAATGACAGAAAGTAAAGGTGGTTAAGACTAAACTATATACATTGATAACAATACCATGTCAAAGGAGTACACACATATAAGTTTAAGAGATACAAACATATGTTTACTATTGATCATAAATCATTTGACTAAATACACAAATAACATCGATAAGGAGTATCCAAAAGCTGTAATAAGCTCTATAGGATAGTAACTATCACAGTAGATGTCAAAAGCTCACCAAAGCAGGGGAGAACAACCCGGGAAAATTCATAAATCAAAACCTTGCCAGGTCTGTAGCTGAGAAAAACTGGTGTCTCTCACACCACTGCTTGTTAGTTCCCAAGAATGCTGCCACTATTGCCATTGTTGTCATTATTGTTGTTGTTAGAAGTTAGAACGTCTTCTGATGTTGTAAGCTACAAGCTGCATACGAGTTTTCAAGATGCTAACAAGTTCTCAAGGAGGCTAACAGTGGGGAACAACACTGGAGAAGTTGGAAACCAGCCAGCCCTCACTGGCTGAAAGTCAGGATATCCCCTGGTGTTGTGAGCTGCATGTTGCTGAAAGTCTTCAAAATGTTAGAATGATAAGAACTTGCCAATGACAAATGACCAAGTGATGAAATAATAATCAATAACACTGCCAACTGAGGTCTGTCTTATATATTTTCCCAGATGTATCTTAGAGCCAAGTTTCTTGTTCCTGCCTCCCCCTCCGGAAATGGCCAGTTCCAGAAGGGTCCGGCAGTTACTGATATGAATGCCTGCCCATCTGGCTGAAGGGCCAATTCATCCGGAAAAACAACAAGGTCTGGTGATGTGCCTGTCACATCCTCCTGATATAACTTGCTACTTCTTCACTTCATCTGCTAATGTGGGCAAAACAGACAGAAAGCAACATTATCTTATATCTCTCCTACTCGGGAGGATGAGACCAATGGGGGAATTCTCTCAACCCCTGATCACAGAATTATTTTAACCCTAAACTAACCATCACCTCACAGCACAGACAGAACAACACCTTCATCTCAATTCTCCCCTACTTGGGAGAATGAGACCAAGCTGAAAAGCAATCTCATCCCAAATCTCCCCTATTCAGAAGAATGAGACCAAAGGAGTACAGAAAAGCAACCTCATCCCATCTCCCCAGCTCAGGAGAATGAGATCAATGGGGGACTCAACCTCTGATCACAGCACAGAAATCACGTCACGTACAGGGACAGATAAAAGCTAATAGACAAAAGCTCGCATTAACCAATGTAAGCAACTTTTCCTCAATATCTACCCTACAATTAGGACTCAAAATTTGTATTCATTGACAATAGGTCATTATTGCCACCGTACATGAATAGTATTCCAGTACACTTGATAAAACTGTAAACAACATGAATAATCTACAAAAAGCTAACTATCACCTCACATGCAGTTTCTCATGTGAGGGAACAAAAAGCAAACAGACAAAAGCTCACATCAACCAATAAAGCCAAATTTTTCTCAAAATCTTCCCTAGACCTATCTTGACTCTTCTTCTAAATTCATTTCTCATATATTTGATTATTCACTTACTATCAGCCCCTTGGTTCTCAATGAAATGTAAAGTCAGAATGCTTAAATTAATTCATGGGACACCCTTGATTTTCCCCTACACGCACACACACACACACACACACACACACACACACACACACACACACGTGTTAAACAGTCTAAATTTCTGCAAAGAGTACTCTCTTCTCAGTCCTCATACCAAAAATCTAAAAGTGATTTCCCTACCTCTCTTTCCTCAAAATCAATAACCAATTATATTATTCCACCCCTAAAATAGTTCCCAAATCTGTTATTCATCTAGAGTGCCATGACAACAGTGAAAGCCACAGTTCTCTCCCACTTAAATCTCAGCCACTGTGGAAAAACAATATGGAGGTTCCCGAAAAATTAAAAATAGAACTACCATATGATCTAGCAATTTCACTTCTGGGTATATTCCTAAAGGGGATAAAAATAGTATTGAGGAGATACATGTACTCCTATGTTTATTGCAGCATCAGTCATAATAGCCAAGACATGGGAACAATCTAAGTGTCTGTCAACGGATGAATGGATAAAGATATGTCATATATCTGTATATAGATATGCAATGGAATATTATTCAGCCACAAGAGGGAAGGAAATCCTGCCATTTTTGACAACATGGATGAACACTGAGGACAATATACTGAGGAAAGTCAGACAGAAAAGAAAGTAATATTATGCATTACTTATGTGTAAAATCTTAAAAAAGAACAACAATCTCTTAAAAGAGAATAAAATGTTGGTTGCCGGGGGCCAGTGGGTGAAGGAATAGGAGAGATGTTATTTAAGAGTACAAGTTGCAACTAGTACATACGTAAGTCTTGACAATCTAATGCACCGTAGTGATTATAGACAACAATATTGTACTATAAACATCAAACTCTCTAAAAGACTAGATCTTTATTCCAACCACACAAAATAATAATAATTATGTGACCTAATAGAGGTACTAGCTAACGCCACAAAGACAATCATAGTGCAATATGTAAATTTATCAAATCAACATGTGTACATCTTAAACTTATAGTGTTATATGTGAAATACGTTTTAATAACAATAGAAAAAAGAACAAAAACAAAAACCTCTGCAATATCCTATTAATTCATCTTCTTGGCCTCTCTTGCAATCTTTTATATAATTCATCATTAAATATCAGAGCAATCTTTTAAAATGTGATTTGGATAAGGGTACTTTCCTGCTTAAAACCTCTGGCTTCTTCTTTAGACTACAAAACCTTCTTGAACTCTACTAATGGAGAAATTAAAATGAATAAGCATTGCTAAGAAAGTTAATTAAAATGGAGTCCGGAGGCCACTGAGAAAGCAGAGTCTATGCATGGCTCATGCTTCAGTTTTCAGATCTGCTACTAAATTGCAGACCTGTTGCTTAACTCAGCTCAAGGCTCAGCTGTAAACATCTTCCCTCAAGGACTGATGCATGGACATACGAGAACTTCACTTCTTCATTACCATGGTAACCACCAGTTATTCTTTTCTTTGAAAGGAGCCAATCGTTAACTTAACCAGCATATTTCATTTACATAAAGGACCTAAATGAGAACCATGCCTGAGTTTTTGCCTTTATAAACCCTGTCTTTCTTTGTGCTGTCCACAGCACAATTTAGGTTGCAACCTGTAAATCAATACCCCATTTTTATTGCTTATATAAATGTCTTTAATTCTTTCTCACAGCCTAAACCTACTATTAATATTATTATTTTGGTTTTGGATTTTGGTTAACAACTGGCTATGAACTTCATCTCCAAACTTACTTCACTTTGTTTCCACAGCCAGCTACTTTCATTTCCTAACAAATATAAGGTTTCTCTACATTCCCAGGATTTCAAAACTCCTCTACCAGGCATGCTCTCCTTCTTTTCATGAGCAAATCCCTCCTCACCTTTACTCCTTAAAATAATTTTTCTAGAAAGGCTTCCATAAAACTACATGAGGGTAAGTCTTCTTGTTATAGTTACAATCTAATGATACACATTTTACTATAAAAGCTTATTTTAAAATGTCTCTTTTATGAGACTTTCAGCTTCTTGAAGCCAAAAACTAAGACTCTCCTGTTAATGACTTAATCGCCAGTACCCAACCTGACTACCTAATAATGAATAAATACTCAATAGTGTTTGTGGAATAAATGAATTAATCAGTCAATAGATTAGTGGGGAGTACAAGTGAGATTTTAAATGAAATAAAAACTTTCAATATGGGAACCTATATAGAGTTATTCCAGCAGCCCCATTATAATGATAATTATTTAAAATTGTGTTTTCACTCAATTCTACTATCCTTAGAGCACTAATGCTGGATACTAGTAACAGAGAACATTAAGCTCTTGTTTGATTTCATGAGACACAAATGGACTGGTATTAGAACACACAACCTGAAGCAAGGTAAATAACCTCCCTTCCCACTAGTATCAAGCTCATTGTTATTTCACTCTGAGGAAACTCCACAGGTTCTGGAATCAAGAAATATGAGTAGTGTCAGCAATTTAATTGGAATTTCAAAAACAGAAAATCAATTTAGTGAGCATTTTACAAAACACTTGGATAGGCGATACCCTGCCATTCTATATGTGGAGTCACAAAGGTGAATAAAGCATGGATATAGCTGAGTCTATGTAGGTACAATGGGGGTCCTCTGATTTCATTGTGGTTCTTTTCACTCTATGTTGATTCTCTCAGAACTTCCTCCATCATTGGTATATCTGACTATATCATTTTAAGTATTCTTATGAGGAGTAATTATGGAGAAATGGAAGGACTACAGCATGGAAGCAGAGTCGTTTTAGATCTAGGGTCTCAAGACCCTAGATTTCTGAATTAAATTTTCTCATTGTGTAAGATGAAGAATTACTACAATCCATATTTCAGATCACACTTAGCAACATTATCCAATATTTTTCTTATATGTTAAACCATATAAGATCTCTGGCTATCCCATCCTTTAACAACATTACTCCTGAAATTGTGCCTAAAATTTAGACAACTGAAGAGGAAAGCAGAATATTTTGCAATGGTCTCTTACTCCCAAATCCTATTGATGTACAT